>NC_139349.1:84195976-84330976 GCF_055883805.1 Amblyomma maculatum
GGCCCCCAAAAAACCACTGATAAACGTGTTCAGTGTGTAGAACACACCCTTTTGAGCATTAACGCAAAGTATAACTCTTTGGAACAAAGCCAGCGATTTATTATTAATTTTTAAATACAGCGTTTTTTGACATTCGCGGGCAGAGGGAATGTCGCTTGGCGGTGTCGCATGGAACTATTTCCTAATCCTGTGACGTGACGGGTCGGTTGACTGGCAAGGCTTGCTAGAAGCTGCCATTCGCTGCGGTCACTGCAACCATGACGTCACGGACACACTTCCGGTAGCTGCGAAAGTCGTCTGCTCGTGCGCTGCTCGAACTCTGTGCGGGCTGTTACAGCTAGCCGCCCTTATCGGTTAGGTGGCCATTGCCCATTAAGTGCAACAACCGAAGCGACGCAGGGATCGGCAGAACGAAGCTGCATTTACAAATATCTTATTTATATAACGTGGTTTCAGGAGTATTGGAGTGTCGTCCGACGAGGCGTCAATAGCACGGTCAAGCACCGCACGATGGCAGCACCTCCTTGACCGCCGTAAACATCGCCGCTGTGGCCCCTCCTCCCGCATACCGTTCGCGAACCACACGGCGGATCGTTAGCACCGATGTCCGAAATAAAGCGTGCTAAAATTTGTTGGCGTCTGGAATACTGAGCCGAATATCAAGTATGGAGCCCTCGTGAGGATCGCTGACCAGCAGCAAATTGCTGGTAAGAGCGATAGCCGTGATACAAGCTAGTTTCGGCTCAAGCCAGCTGCCGCTGGTGCATTTCGGCTGATCCGATCTGCTCGTACTAGCTCTGCGATTAATGCATCGGCAGAGTTAATCCTATAAATATTTTACTATGGCAGGATAGGAATCACTATAAGGCAGTTTCATAAGTAGACGATTTACGACAGCGTTGATCATGTTCCAAAGCGTCGACCGCCGCGGCTTCGAAGCGAAACAATAGGCCTAGCGACGACTAGGGACGGTCACGCACGGCGCCGGCGTTCGCCGCGCTCGCACGTTCCACCCCCGCGGTAATTGTGTAAAGTACCTCAGCCTGCTCGCGGCATCCCGTGCTGCAAGCGTTGCGAACTCATGTACTTTCATAGCTAAGGCCGCGTATTTTTTGGCGTTCTGCTCAGCAACAAGCCGTTCAAACGATACTGTAGGCACGACAAGGCTTCAGTGCTCAGTCGCTGCGCTGTCGGCCGTAATCGAAGACGTCGGGCGGCACCATAATCTATACATCGATCTTTAAACGTGATACAGTGGGCAAATGAATAACTTTGTGAAGCAGACCCGCTCGTACGTTTCGCGCACTCGGGCGCCGACGAGTAGCTTCCGTCAACAGACGCCGTCATAAAGGCCGCTGTACGGTCACTATTTGGGCGCTGCGCCCGTCCGCTCGAGAACGCATCCGCCAGGTCCTAACAATGGGGCGGACGGAGGCATGCGTCCTCCGCCCGGCTGCCGCCCAGAGTTCGCGAACTTCAACTTTTGTCGCATGCGTTCTGGAGGCGCATCGCAAGCTCCTCCTACTTTTTCAAAGATGGCCGCCGACCGAGCGTAGGCGAAAGAAGGCCTAGGCGGACGGTGCCCGTCGATGAAAGATAGACTTCATGTCGCTATTGCTCATTTATTATTATTATTCAAAGCGACTTGGAAGTTTGGACTGCCATGTGCACAAGCATCGAGTGACAGTTCCCCCAGCTGAGTTGGCCTGCACCGAGTTGACGAGTGGCCGACAAACCTACGGAAGATGTACTACTACTGCTACACAGTTGCGGTGCCTCGACGTGTTTATTGCTGCAGGATTTTCACGGACATCATCAGGAAGCAGCTCCCCGCAGTGAATTAATTCCCTGTGCGCGTAGACAGTTTCATATCAGCCACAATTAGTAGGAGTGTAGCGAAAGTGATACGTTCGGAACGTCTGCGGTTTTGCCAAGTTGGAAATCGCCTGCAAGTATATCTGTTACGAGTGAAAAGCTCACTGCGCACGCTTTGTTTTCCGAATGTTGATATGAATTTTGAGCTGTGCTAGTCGCATTCATTCGTCTGCTTGTAGCGATCGCGAGCATACGATGTTGTTCGTGTTACGTGCCGATCACTGATATCAATCGTGTTTCGTGTATGTGCTGTGCTTCAGAACTGCCGTGGGTGTGAAGTGCCCTTTCTGAAAACTGTGTTTTACGTGCGCGAAACAATTTTGTCTGCACGGAGAAGCGTCGAGAAGCCGGCACCAATCTGCTGCTTGATGCTTCGTGAAGTTGTTTGTGATAGTTGCTTGTTATCGTTGCTTCGTGTGATGTCTCGACAGATGTGTTTATTGGGATTAATCGTTGTACTCCGAATGCTCTCATTACAACCGTGCGCGGACGGCATTGTTGCTAGTGTTCTTGGCCTCTTTATATATAGGTATGAGTTGTGGGCACACAACCACGGCGGGCTTGTAACCAAGTTTTAGTGCCGAGAAAAAAAAACAAAAAAAACAACGCATTCTTGTTCTGTGAATGGAACGATTACTGTAGAAATGGCTGAGAAAGCTAAGATGGTGTGTAAGATTTTTTAGGACAAGTGTAATAGATTGGGCAGTGTTATATGGTACAGGAAGAAAAGTACAGACACAATCTGAAACGAAATGCAATCTTATGTGTTATTCAGTTTCCCCACTGGAGCAGTATAAGGTTAGAAGGATGGAAGTTTTCTGCACATTGTGCAGGACAGACCTCATGATATTCTCATTTAAAAAAAAAACGCACTGTAAGCCATAATAATAAAGAGGAAGAGTACCTGCAAGCAAGATCTCAGTAGAAAACCACCTGCACGAAAGTGTGTAAGGCTCTATGGATTCAGCTTTATCATGCGGCTCACAGAGCATAGTGTGAACCTTGGGGTGCAAATACATGGCACAAGGCATTTGTTTACATCTGGCATGCCTTAAGCTGCATGCAGTAACACTTCATGAGAGTGATGAATGCTGGTACTCTCAAGTATGACTCAAGGAGCAAAGATTTTAGGCATATTTATAGCAGAAATTAATGAGTAGAAGGTATGTAACACGGTCACACAAACACTTTCTATCCTCATTGAACTCGATCTGCATTCAACTCGTGCAATCGTGCCCGAGCCTGCTTGGATCGAAGCTGTTTCTGAGCGCTCTTGAGTTTTGAAGCACATCCGAGAGCGGGCGTCGCCACCCTCGATGTCACCTAACGCACACGAAGGAAGCTTCTCAGTGGTCATTCAAAACGGCCGTGCAGCACTGGATGCTTCAATGCTTCCTAAAAACCTCAATGAGGATCGCAAGTGTTCGCGTCGCAGAGGTATAAGAAGGAGCAGGTAATTTCAGACTGAGTTTGCTAAGAAGTGGGCTGCTACCACAGTCCTTTGAAGTGCATTACAATGAAATACCAAAGGTATATGCAGAAAATAACATCTCATAAGCTTTTGTACTCTCAAGACAGGCAGTTTGCACATGTAAGCACTTCAGACGTCACGTGAAATCCTGTGAACAGCTGACCAGCGGCATTTTTCTGCAATATACATTTCCCTCATTGTCTTATGAACAGCCAAAAAAAAAAAAAGAAAATGCTTTTCGTAATGGCAATAACATGCACCTATTATTTACTGCAGATTTCCTGCTCTCATTGATTCATTTCTTTTTTTTTAATATTTACTTCTTAATTATTTCGTGGTTGAAATTGCCTACAAGGATTTGATTCGTTTGAAAAGCTCACTACACATATCTTGCATTCTGAATGCTGAAATAAAGTTCGATCTGTGCAGGTAATCGTGTTTGTTCCTCTCCCTGTAGTGACCATGCATGCACGCCCTTGTCCCTGCAACGTGTCCATCATAAGTGGCTCGTGTGTACTGTGCCTGAAAACGGGCTTGGGTGCGACGTGACCTTTCTGGAAACTATTTTGCATATCCACTGTCTACTTGCTGATGTGACTACAGAAGCATCGGCACCACTCAGTGGCTTGATTCTTCATGAAGTATAATTCTTGCAATTATAGCTAGATTATAGCAAGTCTGTCTTGTCTGTGCCACGTCTTGTTCTGATTAATCGTTATGTTGTGGGTGCTGGGCATCATGATGGTGAGCCGACAAAACTGTTAATTTTTTTCTCTCTTAAAAGGGTACATATCTATGATGGGTACCGAGGGTTTGGTGCTGAGCCAAAAACAAGAGGCGAGATTCGTGTCCCAATAGAGCACATGCCGTGTAATCAACTTGTGTCGTTCTATCCTTGGCCCAACGAGCAAGATGCCACCAAATTAATGGCTAAGAAAGATGGTAAGGCCCATTATAAGACTGAAATGAATTGGGCAATATTATGGTGCAGAATGAAAAAAAAAATGTACAATCTGAAAAGAATTTTCAACCTGGCTAAACATTCTTCCAGTTGCAATGACACAACTATATACAGGTACTTGCACATTTTTATCAGGGCAGGGCCCTTGATCACACTGAGGGAAGATGAATTCAAATAATGAGTTGCAACTGAGCAAGATGAATTTTCAAACAAGTTTCCTTGAGACTAAACCGTGAAGGTTCGATAGTGTCAACCCTCTACAGCATGATAATTCGGGTAAAATTCCGTCGCACAACCACATTACCTTGCATTGCCTTGAGCTGCATAAACATGCTTCTTGAGAATGTTAAATGCTGCTGCTTAGTGTAGCAAGAAAATGGAAATTACTTGGCAAGAACCAAATATTGAGGAGAACTAAAATGGGGAGGATAAACATTTATTTTCTGGCTTCAAAGACCACTATACTGGTAACAGATGCGAGATGCTACAACTGGGGATATGCATATAACAGCTTAAGCTTGCTGCTACAGACATGCAACACTCATTTTATGTTCATGGTATAGCGTGCAGAAATCTGGATAAAATATCCTTTGCTTTGTTGAATTTCCTGGCTTCAACCAGAGCAGTGCAGCATTACTATCAGGCAGCACAAACAGCCTGAAATCTCAAAAAAGCCATGTTACACACACCTAAAATCACTGGAGTGCTTCTAAGTACTCCACAGATATGATTGTCAAGTGAAAATTCATGCAGTTGCGTCAGCATGTACCTAATTAGCAATCTCGGACTGACCGAAAGCTTAGTGCGCTTCACGACTCTGGAACACAGCACCTTACAGCATGTTATGTGTCCTCTCAGAGCAATGTACTTCTCTTTCCCTGTTGAGCTCGCTGGCTATTTTTATAATGTTCCCCTAAATGAAGCTGTCACTGTATATACCCATTGCAAGGACCCCTTTGTATGGAAAATTCCACAGAGCCTGTCTCCACATGCAACACTGCACAAGTGTGAAGAAGTGAGACTACAGTACAAGGCTGCATGCATGAAGAAAACACAATTGCAATGAATGAGCAAGAGTAGTGCTTTGCCAACTTATCTATTTATTCAATTTGTGATAGAAAAGAACCCAGTAATATGGTCATCCACACTGCTCAAAGGCGAAACAGCATTGTCTGCTAGTTTACAAGGTGCGATCGTCACTATTATATGTTGTGCATATCACTGTGTATCACTGCTGCATTACAACAGTACCCCCCCCCCCCCTTTTTGTCTACTTGGGGACTTCGCATTAAAGCAGGCAGGTTCTCCCAAGTGTGAAACTGCATGGACTAGTTTCTATCCAGCTTTAAGGGGAACAAAGTGGGAACGAAAAGCACAAAAACAAGGCGCACAAGAAGCATAGTGCTGGCCAATGTTATTCGACGCAGCCCAAAGGCCTGGAGAGTGAATGAAGGGAAATGACAATGGCAGAGAAGGAAATGAACACACTACAGCGCAGGTAGGAACGCATCCACAAAGCTTCACAGGAATGTGTGCATGATCCTGGAAACGTCTAAAAAGTAACATTGAAACACAGGCAAAAAAAGAAAAAATAATAGAATCAGGAATGCATATAGAAACCTACACACATCTAACATGGGACAGGATGACGTATCATGCAGCATGAGCTCTTCAGGCGAGCAGAATCTGGTGGGGCGAGCTAAACCCAGGGCTATTGAACGAGGCAGAGACTAGAACCTTCCAGTGGCAGTGAAGCGAGGGCGCTGTTACGCATTCAAGAAATAGTAACCCAGCATAACATGATCAATAAAACGGCACAAGAACACGATCATAGGAAAAGAAGAGGGATTGAAAGGTGCTCTTTCTTTCCATCTTCTTTTCCTGTGATCATGTCCTTGCGCCGCTCAAATGGTCAGTGTGAACCAACTAGCATTACAGCAAGTATTACAAGCATAAAATGGTCAGCACGTGTAGCATCCTAGTGGCATGTTTCCATTGCAAGGCAGATGCTATTTGAGTTACTAAATGGCACATATGGATGAGTTGCGAATGACTATTACATATGCATGCATCCTCTGGCAGTTATGTAAAGCCTCACTGGTCCATACATTTACATTCAATGCTTTTGTGGAGACAGACTCCCTGACGAAGAATCTTGCAGCGGTTGGCCATAGCATGAAATGTGTTCTTTACGGTACACCTGCAGCTTGGTGATATTGTAAAATGACCCAGAAGCCTCCATATCTGCCCGTAAATACATAAAATTCAGTGAGATGAGCAATCCAAAACACAAAGCTACATTAGATGGGTTTTTAAGCATAGGTAGCATTGAGGAAAAAAAGCACTGCCAGTTTCAGTTGATTAAGGGAATAAGTGTAAGTACAAAACGAAACCATAATTTCAAACGGTTCGATGGTGGGCATCGCCAGCATTTTTTTTAATCAGTCTCAAACAGGCCAGGTGACTGTAAACAGTCAATAAAAGCATTTTTCTTGGATTGACAAGATTATCCAGCAGCTTTCTCACTATATGCAATTATAATATTGACCTAGTAAACATCTTGCAGTTCAGTGCTGCATTCCTTGCCTCTCTGTCTTAGCATTCGTTACTTGTTACACGAGCTACCGAGTATAAAACATCTGGGTTTGCAAGGCATTTAGCCTCCCGTGGAAAGGACTCCTAACATCCACACACTCGCTTTCTTCCATTTTTCTTTTATTTGACAGTTCAGAGTTCCAAGCGCAGTTTTCTTTCTCAGAAGAATATTGAATTCTCAGAGGAGATATTTTATTTGATATCACAAGGTGCAGTTTTGCCGTGACTCTTTCGGAGAACTGCACTGTGTTTACATGCCACTACAATTGGTTTCTGTTCTTTTAATTGTATTGAGGATCTGTGTATTCACTCCACGATGAACTTGATGTATGGGCTTGCAGTATAGTTATCTAAACAAAGCAAAGGACTCGGGTAGGTAAGTACACTAGTCATTGAAGTATAGTATTTCATGTTCACAGACAAGTCAAAATTCCATCAAGTCTGCATGCTGTCCTGGCAACTAAGTGACATGCCACTACACTTGGTCACTGTTTTACAATTAGCCCCTAGACAGTTTTTCTCTACAAGTGGGGATGCTTAGCTGATGCAAAGGCAGTGGGCGCTTAGTATTTCTTGATCCCAACTGACCGCTCTGGCCATGCACTATTACTCTGTCGTGCAGTGACGCGACTTTTCAGTGCTTACTCTTAGCTGTATTGTTTTTAAGTATGAGAAACACTGAAATAAAACTACAACAGAAGAATAAAACACTCATTCCACACAAAACATCCAATATATACATATTTGTACTTAGAATAGTCATTTTATATCATGCAATGTTTCGAAAACTTTATAGACTCTTCCTCAGCAGCAGTACAATTGTGCCAGAATTCTTGTTTATTTGTGCTCAACACTAACTGTACAAATATTTCACTTGAAATTTGGCTGGTAGAGGCTGTCTCAGTTGGTAACAATTCTTTTCAGTACATGCCGCAGCTGAGTAGCTTGAGCTGTGTTGCATGTTAACACTCAATCGCCAGATTTCATCTGCTACTTTCAGTGTCTGAAATGACAAAAGCTGTGCACACATATGAAACCTAGGAAGACCAAATGGCATAGGTCAAGAAAAGGAAGTGTATGCTGCAATTTACATGAAGGCACTCATTAATATAGGCAGCACTGAGATGGAGAAACTGGTATTACGTGCTGAGGGGCATGCGAATTGTAGTTTTGCCAACCAAACTGATTATGAATAGCATGGTCTTGCTGCTGAATCAAATATGAATAGTGCTGAAAACCAAACTGAATACAAATAAACTAGTTGAGCAGCTATTTTAAATGTCTTTGAAGAAGTAACCGCATTGAATTTTAGAGATAATTTGAACATGCACTGTTTGAATCATCTGCTATGGCATGGATACCATAGCAAATGATTCCAAGCACTTTTAAAGATTTGTTACTGTCATGAACCTCGACACATTTTCTGCGTGCAAATGCATCTCATACGCAACACAGCTGTACGTTGCAGCCAGAAATGAGGATTATGTGGCGAAATGTACACCACTAAGAGATTGCTACCACCGGGAAGAACCGCACGCAAAATAGCGCTTCTGTACATGTTACAAATGATGTGCATGCTTGTTTATGCTTTGCAGTCTATTTTCTCAGTAAAACAGGCTTGTTGTAAAATGCGTTCAGGCTGTAATTTCGGATGAAAACATTAAATGACCAGCTCCTGCATCTTTGCCGCGAGTGTTATAGCGAAGTGAACGCGTGAACACAGGCAGGGGAGATATGAATATATACACTTTACCTTTAAATGTATACGTCCGGGAGTACTTAAAAAATTCGTATCATCTTTTCCTCATACTAACATAAACACACCAAGTCGACGGCGAAAGCAGGCGCCGCTGGGGCATATGCGTGCGTCTACGCTGTTGCTGGACTATTGCATCGCCGGCGACTTAATCGCTCTACTAATGGTCAGTTCATACTGTTTGTGCTGTATATGCGGGGGCTCAAGAACTCTACAGTTAGGGTGAAAATTAATTTGATAGTCGACGATCGAGAGCCACCGTGAAGAGGAAAAGTTTCTCCAAACCAGCGCCAAGCCGTCATATGCAGCGTTTCGACGTTCGAAGCAGCGCGCGCCGGGCGCGCCAATCAGAGCGCTGGAGAAATCCGCCACCCAAAAGATGCCCAAAAGTGACCGTATAGCCCCCTATGCGCCTCCCGTGCCGAACGCGTCCGGCAGCGGACGGAAGGCGGACGAGCGCAGCGCCTCTAAAAACGACCGTACGGGGGCCTTAACCTCGGTTAACGACGCAAACCGAGGTCGTCAAGCTCGGTTTGCGGTAACCGCGGTTAGTGGTGCAACCATGGTTTGGTCCACCGTGTAACATAGGATAACCACGGGTTCGCGGTTACACTAACCGTCGCTGCGCGAACTGACGAACTCCTCAGGCGTGTGCGAGCGAGGACGGGTTGGCGCGAGTACGCCAGTGAGCGAGCGCGCGGCAACCGGAAATTCGTCGAAGTGACGTATGTCTGGGCGGAGCTTTGAACTTGCTTGTATTCTTTGTTTTTTTTTTTATGGCTCCCTTCGGCGTACGAGTTGAGGGGGAAAATTGGAAGGGTCATTTTTAATCGCCGATATCTCTGGTGTTGCAGAAGCTAGATCGAAAATTTTTGCGGGAGAATGATGGGTGGTTCAATAACTATCAGTGTTATGGCGTTGTTTACCCTTCTTGGTGACCCCTTTCTGGGGACCTTTAACGGCGTTCCTGTTTCAGATTCACTGACAATTGCTTTTGCTTTCAATTCCTATTTTCATTCTGTATTCACACTGGATAACGCTATCGTTCCTTCTTTTGGCTGTGACTCTTACCCTCCCATCGAAGATGTCGTCGTCTCTGGTACAGGTGTTCTCAATATGATCCTCCAATTAGATTCTAAAAAGAGCTGTGGCCCAGATGACATACCTAACTCCTTCCTTGTGCGCTACTCACTTTGGACAAGCCGATATCTTACCACAATCTTCCGTAAATCATTATTCACCAGCACTGTTCCCCACTCCTGGAAGCTTGCCAAGGTCATTCCATTGTTCAAATCCGGTAGTACTCAACTACTGCAGAACTACAGACCTATCTCCTTAACAGCCCATTCATGCAAGTTACTCAAACATGTTATTTTCAAACATATCATTGAATTTTTTGAGACCCACAACATCCTAAACATTTACCAGCATGGTTTCCGTCAAGGCCTGAGCACCACTACCCAACAAATTGAATTTGCGCACGACATTTCTCAGTCATTAGATCTAGGTAGACAGGTCGACAGCATTTTTGTTGATTTATCTAAAGCTTTCGACACTGTCCCACACCCTAAACTCCTACACAAACTTAACTCTGTTCTAAAATACCCTTCCCTGGTTGGTGGGATGTCCAGTTTCTTAAATCAGCGTTCGCAGTCTGTCGACTTTAATTCATCTATTTCCACTCCTGTTAGTGTTTCATACGACGTTCCGCAAGGTTCCGTTTTAGGCCCTCTTCTTTTCTTATTATATATTGCCACCTGGTGTCCCAGATGTTTTTAGGTGGCACCTGGAAGAAAAGGACGCCGAAGTTGTCTCGCGTGCTGTGCGCGGAACTTTGCCTGCTGGTTGAGCTTCGTCCCGTCGTCTTAGTCACATCTAGCCCTGTTGTCCGTGACATATTTTGGTGGAGGTGCTGGGTACATCATCATCACTCGTCATCCTGGCCCGGAGCTTCGGCGCCCTGTGTCATCTTGCGCAGTCGGCAACGGGTTCCTGGGGCGACGCATATGTCCTGGTTGTTCCCCAGCCTGCTGGACCCGACGCCACATCGCCGTTATCCACTCCCGTCCAGTCCGCCGCCCCGAAACGCCGACCAGACGAATCCACCGACCCGATACAACACTACACGTGAAGACATCGTCCCCTCCTGTGCCATTTGATGCGTACCTATAGGACCCAGGCATCAAATCCTGGCGACCGGTTCAACGAAAGCTTCCTGGGCCAGGCTTCATTGGTCATCATGGCGGCAAACCGTTACCTTCTTTCCCTTCTTTCTTCACCGATCCGCACAAGATCACCTTCATGCCACCGTTCGATTCCGAGAGCGTTTCGATTCCGCCAGGCGCCAGTGTTTTTGTGACTGTTACTTGCGACGAACTGCGTGACGGGCATGCGGTCGCGGAAGGCAACCAGTCACTTTTGCTCACCCACGGCATCTGTACAGCGCGCAGCCTCATCCACCTCCGCGACGGCCGGTCTGATCTACTGGTGACTAACTTCACCAACGAACCCCGGAATCTTTTTCGTGCTACTGCCATCGCGTTTGCTGACTCCTTAGCGGATGTTTCTGAATGTTTTACGTTTGGGGCTGTTAGCACTGTGCAGCCCCCACTTGACCGTCTTGATATTAGTCCGGATCTCTCGGACACACAGAATCGTGAGGTACGTGCCCTCCTACTAGAGTTCAGCTCTTGCTTTGCGTCCTCACCGAAAGTACGGCAAACGCCTCTCGTGAAGCACCGCATCATTACTCCTGACGACGCCCGCCCTATCCGCCAGCAACCGTACCGTATCTCAACGACAGAACGTGAAGCGATTCAGACACAAGTTCAGGAGATGCTTTGTGATGGTGTCATACAACCATCCAACAGCCCGTGGTCATCCCCTGTCGTGCTGGTAAAGAAAAAAGATGGGACCCTTCGCTTCTGTGTCGATTATCGAAAGCTGAATGCCATCACTAAAAAAGACGTCTACCCGCTGCCACGTATCGACGATTCGCTCGACAAGCTTCGTCGCGCCCAGTACTTCTCCTCCATTGACTTGAAGAGTGGGTACTGGCAGATTGAGGTTGATGAGCGGGACCGCGAAAAAACAGCTTTTGTCACCCCAGATGGACTGTACGAGTTCAAAGTGCTGCCTTTTGGCCTATGTTCAGCGCCGGCAACTTTTCAGCGCATGATGGACACCGTCCTCGCCGGCCTCAAATGGCAAATCTGCTTAGTCTATCTCGACGACGTTGTCGTATTCTCTGAAACCTTTGAAGACCACCTCGAACGCCTGCGCGCAGTATTAGATGCCCTCCGGTCAGCTGACTTGACGCTCAAGCCCGAGAAGTGCCACTTTGGCTACAAAGAGTTGAAGTTTCTTGGTCACCTTGTGAGTGCCGCAGGCGTTAGGCCAGACCCCGACAAGACTGCTGCTGTCGCCAAATTTCCCGTTCCTGCAAACAAGAGAAGTTTGAAACGCTTCCTGGGTCTCTGCACGTACTACCGCCGCTTCATCGCCGATTTTTCCAAAGTTGCCGCCCCCCTGACTCCCCTCACGCGCGATGATACACAGTTCGTGTGGGGCGCCGAGCAACAAGAGGCTTTTGCGGAGCTGCGCAGCCGACTGCAAACAAGCCCTGTTCTTGCGCACTTTCATGAGGACGCTGACACCGAAGTCCACACCGACGCCAGCAATATCGGCCTTGGCGCTGTACTCGTTCAACACCAAGCTGGCGTCGAAAAGGTAATAGCGTATGCCAGCCGCACGCTCTCCCGCGCCGAGACAAACTACTCCACTACGGAAAAGGAATGCCTTGCGGTTGTGTGGGCCACCATGAAATTTAGGCCTTACCTCTACGGCCGCCAGTTTAAAGTTGTCACCGATCATCATTCCTTGTGCTGGCTGGCTAACCTCCGCGACCCATCGGGGCGCCTAGCACGATGGAGTCTTCGCCTCCAAGAATTTGAGTACACCATTGTGTATAAATTTGGCCAGAAGCACGAAGATGCTGACGCGCTCTCGCGCGAACCCGTCGGTTTAGTCGATGAGAGCACGGACGATGAGAGCGGTTTTCTTGGACTGGTGAGTGCTTCAGATATGACCCGACAGCGAGCTGACCCGGACCTTCGACCTGTCATTGACCACCTGCAGGGTCGCGCTGCTGATATCCCTCGGCAATTTGCTCGAAACCTGTCTGCTTTCTGTGTCCGGAATGGCGTTCTATACAAACAAAACTCCAGCACTGTTGACCGAGCGTTCCTCCTCGTAGTGCCAGCCGACCTCCGTGCCGATATCCTTTTTGCCTGCCATGATGAGCCCACCTCCGGCCACTTGGGCTTTACACGCACCCTCGCCCGAGTTCGTCAAGCCTATTATTGGCCTAAACTCGCTGACGCCGTTCATCGCTACGTCAGAGGCTGTCGTGAGTGCCAACGTCGAAAGGCGCCACCTCTCAAGCCAGCGGGTTTGCTCCAACCTATTGCACCTCCCCGAACACCGTTTGACCAAATCGGCATCGACCTTCTGGGCCCATTTCCGCTGACATCGGTCGGTAACAAATGGATTATAGTCGCGACCGACTATCTCACACGGTATGCGGAAACCAAGGCGGTGAAGCGTGGCACGTCATCTGAGATCGCCCAGTTTTTTATGCAGCAGATCGTGTTGCGCCATGGCGCACCGTCCCATGTAATCACCGATCGAGGCACGGCGTTTACGGCACAACTTATGCACGACGTATTTGAGCTGAGTCACACGAGCCATCGCAAAACCACTGCTTATCACCCACAGACGAATGGCCTCACGGAGAGACTCAATAAAACGATCGCCGACATGATTTCCATGTACTGTTACGTTTCTCCACCGAGAAGTGGGACAGCTGACGCGGCCACCGCATAGCAACAGGCAGAACCGCGAGCGGATCGGCCATTTCGACGCCGTTCATCGGCCGCGCAACGCTTCCTCCCGCCGACAAGTCTCAGCGTGTTCCTGCCACGCGCCAAATGTGTGTGCGTGCGTGTGTGTGCACAAGCTGGCCAAGCCTGGAGATCGAGGGAAAGTGCGTCGCCCTCTCCTGTCTGCAGGAGGTGGAGGAGATGAGGTCGGAACACCTGCGATTGAGTCATTCGTCGTGAACCAACATGTTTGGCTCTCCCTTTCCTGTGAGGGTTTACCCTTTCCCTGTGAACTGGAAAAACTATAAAAAGCAGCGGCCGACTCCGCTGAGATAGAGACTACTTCGACGCGCCGTTGAGACGACGCTAGACACCAGCTGTGTGAGTGTGTCTGTAATCTCTCCGGGTCAGCTTCTCTGCCCGTTTCTTCCTGATGTTACAGTAAAGGTTGTTTCGTTAAAAGACGCCTCGTCTTTGCTGGCACCTTTGATGCCGTCCGCCGTCCACGGAGCCGCCAGGCCAACGCTACCGAGGGGCCGCGCGCCGCAGCGGTACGCAACCACGGCGCTCGCGACCCAAACCTAACAGTACATAGACTCCCAGCACAAGACCTGGGACGAGATTCTCCCGTACGTCACATATGCCTACAACACTGCCATCCAAGAGACTACGCGTTTTACGCCATTTCGCCTGCTCTATGGACGCGACGTTCAGACGATGTTAGATGCCATGCTTCCGTGCTGCACGGATAATCCTCTCATCCCAGACGCTGAGCAGTTTGCTCAGCGCGCCGAGGAAGCACGTCAACTTGCCCACATCCACATTCAGCAACAGCAGGGAAAGGATACGCGTCGCTACAACCTCCGTCATCGACACGTCACATACCAACCAGGAGAGCAAGTTTGGGTGTGGACACCGGTGCGCCGGCCCGGCTTGTCTGAAAAACTGATGTCGCGATACTTTGGACCTTACAATGTTCTGCGCCGTGTCACCGAAGTGACATACGAAGTCCTTCCAGCGGGTACTGTGCAGACCTCGCGTCGGCAACCACGCTCCGAGGTGGTGCACGTTGTCCGCATGAAACCGTATTTCACGCAGTAATGTGTGGTGTACTATGCACTCGTTTAGTTGTGTAGGGCACCGCCTCTGTTTTTTATTCGTTTTCTGTACTGACTTGCATCGCCCATCGCTCGCGCCCAGTCTGTGCTTTCGTTTTTTTAGGAGGGGGAGTAATGCCACCTGCTGTCCCAGATGTTTTTAGGTGGCACCTGGAAGAAAAGGACGCCGAAGTTGTCTCGCGTGCTGTGCGCGGAACTTTGCCTGCTGGTTGAGCTTCGTCCCGTCGTCTTAGTCACATCTAGCCCTGTTGTCCGTGACAATATTAACGACCTGCCATGTTGTGTATCTGTAAAAATTCGTCTTTACGCTGATGGCTGCGTCTTATATCACGAGATTAATACACCACTTGACCATGAAATACTTAACGACTCATTTTCTATTTTTTGTAAATGGTGCAAGGAATGGCAAATGAATATTAATTTCTCTAAAACTGTTTCCATGTCCTTTTCTAGATGCCCATATCCTTCACGTTTCACCTACAGTTTTCACGGTCAGGTTTTAGAACGAGTCACCGAGTATAAATACCTCGGCCTTCATTTCTCTCATGACATCTCATGGTCTAAACACATTGACATCATATGTAATAAAGCTTTTAAACGTCTCGGATACCTCCATCGTACACTGCGTAAAGCCCCAAAGGATACCAAACTGCTCACATATAAAACACTTATCTGCCCCATTCTTGATTATGCCTGTATCGTATGGAACCCTTATAAGAAATCCGATATCAAAAAATTAGAATCAGTTCAAAAGAAACCAGTACGCTTCATCTTTCACAACTACGGCCGCGATTTTTCCCCTTCTTCCCATAATACAGATTTAGGTCTCACAGCCCTATCATCTCGCCGTCAAATAGAATGTTTGAAGTTTTTGCACATACTGGTTCACTCTCAGTGCCTTCCATCACTAAATAATTATTTGAACATTAGCAAGCCTTTCATAACTAGAAGTTCCCATAGCCAATCTCATCCCTTTCTTTTCCCGCACTGAGACATTCAAACATAGCTTCTTTCCTCTGACCATTGAACTCTGGAGGAGGAGGAGGAGGAAGAACATTTATTTCCGCCGAATATGGTGCAGCAGCCACCTACGAGTCCGCACGCAGGCGTCCGGGGAGGCAGTCTGTCACACCGCGGCCAGAGGACACCCGGCCTCGTCTAGGAGAAGAGGTCTTCAGCCTCGGCCGCCAGGCGGACGGCGAATCGCTGTGTTTTTTCGTCGGAGCTTCTTAGCGTGGTCTCCCATTCATCGCTAGTTTTAATCGCGTTGCGCCCTGGGGCACGAACGCATCTCCATATTATATGATCTAATGTTGCCACGTGGCCGCAAAATTTACAAATTTCGGTTTCTGCACCGTCCCTCTTCCGCCCTCTGGCACCCGTCCAACTCCTCCACAGGGGCGAAAAGAAATTTCGAGCTTGGAGTCTTCTCCAGTCATACGATTCCTTTTTACTCAGGGATCTAACCGGTGGCGGATATATCCTCCGGTCTTTCTTCAAGTTGTCCGTTACATCCCTAAAGGTACCTATACATTCTTTGGTTTTAGATGTTGTGGAGGCGTCCGCAGCACCCCGAGGTAGTGAGGAGCGGGCGAGCATGTGGGCAGCCTCGTTGCCGGCGAGACCGGCGTGTGCTGGGGTCCAGATTATGGTCACGCTTTCGGCGAGAGACGACTCGTTCAGAAGTTTTGCAGCACGATTGCTGACTCTACCCTTGCTAACATTTCTAACCGCCGCTTTGCTATCGCTGATGACGTGTTTCACGCCTGGTCGTGCAATGGCAATGGCTATTGCAATCTCCTCCGCCTCTACCGGCGGTAGATCTCGATTTCTTTCTATTCCTATGGCGATCCCAGTGTCCAATAGGGCGACCGAGGTTACGTCGCCTTCTTTCCCGATCGCTGCATCGGTGTAGGCGACCGATCCCGGCGGGAGTTTGTCCAATTTGTTAGCGAGGTGCTTAGCTCTGCTTTTTCTCCTCCCCTCGTCGTGTACGGGGTGCATGTTCTTCGGTATGGGCGAGACGTATAGATGCTTTCTGATTTCTCGATCTATGCTTTCTCTGACACTTTCGCCTTCCCCGGGCGCTAGTAGGTTTACCCAATCGAGGATTTGCCTACCCGCCGCCGTTCCTGCGAGTCGCTCTCTCTGGGACAGCCTGACCGCCGCAGCTAGCTCTTTCCACTCGTTATGCAACCCCATTGTCTCTAGAATGTCGTTAGAAGTAGTTATGGGGAGTCCTAGAGCGCACTTCGTGCATCTCCTAATTATGGTGTTTAATTTGTGTTCTTCGGTCTTGTTGATATTTAGGAATGGAGTCGCGTAGCACATTCTGCTCGTGACAAAAGCTTGTACGAGTCTGAGTCTACTAGCCTCCGTGAGACCACTCCTTCTGTTGGACGTCTTCTTAAATACTCTGACTACGAGCTCCGCCTGATCTTTTAATTTCTTCATCAGGCTTTTGTTACTACCCCTGCGGTTGATAATCATACCTAATATTCTAATTTCATCTACTTTCCGGACTTCGTTTCCGTTGACTTTAATTTTGATATCTGTAGTTATCTTCCCACTACTGCTGGTCATTACCAGAAGCTCCGATTTTTCTGGCGAACAGCATAGACCTACGTCCTCTGCGTGATAGCTGATTATATTTGCTGCCTCTTGGAGCCTGGATGTGATGTACGAGTCGTTCCCTTCGCACATCCAGACGGTCACATCGTCCGCGTAGATGCTTAGTTTTAAGTCATCGAGATGGCCAAGCTTACTGGGGAGCTTCCTCATTACGATGTTAAAAAGGAAAGGTGAGAGCACAGCCCCCTGCGGAGTGCCTCTGTTACCCAGCGGGAACTCCTCCGAACATAAGCCCTGAAAGCTGATGATCGCCGTCCTGTCCCGCAGGAATGATCTAATATAGTTGTAGGTTCTTTCGCCTACTCTAAGCTCAGCGAGCCCGTCGAGAATGGCGTCGTGACTGACGTTGTCAAAAGCTTTCTTAAGGTCTAAGCCTAGAATAGCTTTCGTATTTTTTTTCCTGAAGTCTCTGACAACATCGTTATGTAGTCTGAGCATGGTATCTTGCGTACAAAGGCCGGGCCTGAATCCGACCAATTCAGCCGGCCACGCATCATTCTCTTCGGTGTATTTGGTTAGCCTCCTCTGAATAACTTTCTCAAGTAGTTTGCCTACGCAGGATGTTAGCGATATTGGGCGGAGATTCTCCAAGCCCGGTGGTTTTCCCTGCTTGTGGATTAGGGTGATCTTAGCCCTCTTCCACTTTTGGGGTACTTGACCACTCTCCCACACCTGATTTAAATATTTGGTTAGGGCATTGATCGATTCGTCGTCCAGATTTGCGAGCATCTTGTTATTAACGAGGTCCGGCCCGGGGGCCGAGCGTCTTTTTAGGCCGTGCAGCTCCGCTCTGACTTCTGCCACTGTTATGGACGCGTCAAGCTCGCTGTTCGCCGGTCCGTTGTAATCTCTGTAATGCGCTGTGGCGGGGGGAGCTACGTACATGGACTTGAGCTTGTCAATGAGCTGTTTGTCCGTACCCTTAAAGTTATACCTCGCCTTGACCTGTTCTATATTGGCGACCATTTTGGACTTAGTCGGGTCTATCAGGAACCTGAGCAGTTGCCACGTCTTGGCCCCATTCATGGTGCCCTCCATCTCGTCGCATTTGTTATCCCAACGTTGCGACTCGAGTTTCCGGGCGTATTTTTCTATTTCGACGTTGTGTCTGGCTATCTCTCTCCTGAGATTGCGGTTCCACTTTTGCTTTTTGAGCTTCTTCGTTAGCTCTTCTTTCTTTTTGAACATGCCGAATAACCTGCTATCCATCGCCTCAGGCAGAGCTTCGCCTTTAATTTCTTCGGTGGCCTCGTTGACATGGGTAATTAATTGGGCGGCCCAATTTTGAATGCACTCTATATCTCCAATTTCTTCCCGTTCTCTGATCTGTCTGAATTTATCCCAATCCACTTGGGTTTCCGTCCGACACACAGCGCGCTTAACGCTCACTTTCCTACTTAGTTCTACCTCTAGCACGTAGTGGTCGCTACCTAGATCCTGATGCTTGTTCGTCCACTTGACTATGCCAGTTCTATGGCAGAGAGTCAAGTCCGGGTTTGTGTCCGCTGACACACTGTTGCCCACCCTCGTCGGGCATCTAATGTCGTTAGCGATGTAGAGGTTTGACTCAGTGATATCTTCCAACAGCATTTGACCCTTCGGGCTGCTGGTCGTGTAACCCCATTCTCGATGTCTGGCATTAAAATCGCCGGCTATTATTAGTGGGTTCTTACCTGCCAGGCTAATCGCTCTCTTAAATATCGGGCCAAACCTCGCCTTCGTGCACTTCGGGGAGCTGTACACATTGAGTAGAAATATGCTGCCTCTGTTCTTTTTACCGGTCAGGATTTCCACAAAGACCGTTTCGGTCTCCCTGTTACCTACTTCGTGCTGGACGACGGCGACGTTGTTTTTGACGTACGTCACGACCTGTGTTTTACTTCCCTTCCCGCTATCGTAGCTTTTGTACCCCGAAAGCTTCCATACACCTCGCGTTTCCTGCAGAGCCATTGCCAAAGGCTGTGTGTTCTGGGTAGCTACGTACTGTTGCAAGAGCCATCGCTTCATTGACAACGACCGGCAATTCCATTGCCAAATTTTAGACGTTTTGGGATCCATTATGATTTTGATATTGTATACCCGATGCGTTGCAAAGGGCTTGAAGCATCTTTTCTAGCACTCCAAATCTCGCCTCAAGTTTCTTATTCAGGTTCAATTCGAAGTCTATGATTTCATCCTTGACTAATTTTCTAAAAGCCACGTGCTTTCTGGCTTGTCCAATTACACTAGTGTCGTCCGATTTACATTTCGCAGGTCTAGCCTGATCGATATTCATTTCATCTGAGTCGTCACTGTCCCTGCCACAATTGCTCTCGCTCGCCCCACCGGGGCCCCGAATGACGGGCGGCCTGAGCATCGGAGGTGCCGGTGCAGGTGTAGCTTTTGCCTTTTTTAACTCTTTAATTACCTCGACTAGAGATTTGAGGGTTTCTTTAATCTCTTTGATGTCTTCTTTAATGATTCTGATTTCTTTGCTATGCTCGGCCTCAGTCTGTTGTAATTCCGAAAGTTCCAAGTTTTTTTCTTTGGAGACCCCGCTAGCGAAGCTGACCGACTTACCGCCTGCGTTAACTTCTTCATTCGTCTTTGCTTGTCCGGCCGGCGTCTCCCCGGGCTTCGGCCAGTGGTTCTTGTCTTCCTTGGGTGGCCGTAGTTGTGGCGGCCCCCTGTTCTTGCTCTTGGATCTGGGCTCATCTCTGGTGACGGATGCGCTGGAGTCTCTCGCACGGCCCGTTGTGCCCGCGGCGTCGCCTCTTCCTCTCGACCTGCCCCGGGTTTTCGTTGGCTCTTGCTGCTTGTTTTGAGCCTGGGTGGCTTCTTTCTCTGCTTGTCGGACTTTGAGAATGTGCGGGGTCCGGTACATGCTTCTGCAGCGGTTATGCCCCAGGGGGTGGCAGCCGCCGCACAGTAGGCATTGCGGCTCGCAGTTTTGTTCGTGCCCCTCCGGTGGATTAAGCATTCTGCACCCTCGGCATCGAGGGCTGGTGGGGTCCGGGCAGACGTCCGACCGATGTCCTAGGTTGCCGCATGCGTAGCACACATCGAATTTCTTTTTGTAGAGGTTGCACCGGTATAGCAATCCGTTGAACCACACCTCTCGCGGGACTTCTTGGTCTTCGAAAATGATGAGCACGGTTTTAGACTTTTTCCCGAGCCTCCTCGCTCCAATGTAGCCAGGGTTATCTCTGAGTCCCTGCCGAATTTCCTCCTCCGTAACGTCCAGCGGAACGTCGTATATGACGCCCTTGCCGCCCTCCGGCATGGCCGCGTGAGCAGTTGCGTCTATCTCAACTGGCCCGATTTTTATGGTCGTAATTTGCTCGTACCGCTTTGCCCTGCCGAGCTCCGGGGTCATAATTAGTAGGGACTGATTCTTCGGGTTGGCGATGAATCTGTCTTCCCCGTTCAGGTTGAGGCCTGCAGCCGTAACCAGGACCTGGCGCAGCTTCGGTCCCGCTTTCCTTGTCAGCTGATCGGCGCCGCCGTGCGGTCGCAGCACTACGCGGAAAATCTCCTTCGGTATTTTCGATCTGACCGTGCCTACGGATCTCTCGGCGAGTGACCTTCCTATCGCTTTTTGCCGCGATTTGGCGGCCTCGGTCCCTTCGCTCCCCTTCACGGGTGCCTCCTTCTTCGCTTGGGACGCTGCGTCGCATTCCTTCACATATCTGCCTCCTTGTCGGCGGAACCATGAATTTTCTTCTAAGGCCTCAACCGCCTCCATATTTCCGTCCTTACTAGTGTCAGAGTTCGGCTGGTAGCTCTGATTTTCCTCGCTCTGCCAGTCCATGCCGTCCACGCTCCGAGGGTCTTCCCTCGAGGGCGGCTAGGCCGGACGCTAGGCTCGGACGCTAGGCTTAACTTGGCGGCGTTGTTGCTCCGAACTTCAAAGTATCGTAAAGACCAAATTGGTGGTCCCACCTTTTAGAGAGTTGGTTCCACTTGATCCTCGGGACTTCCGAAAATCGGTCCGAAGTGAGATGTTGCTGGGTGCACCCAAAAGCCGCCGAAAAAGGCCATTAACAGCAGAGCTCGACGTGGCAGCGTCTTCGCTCCTCGGCGCATTCGCTGCCTGGACACGTCCGCTCGCTACCAATTGAACAATTCTTGACAGCCATTGCTTCCTAATGCTTTTTTATATATATGTATGTGTGTGTATGTGTATATATATATATATATATATATATATATATATATATATATATATATATATATTGTTACGACGTTTATTTACACAGATGGTAGGATACGCTGGAGATTAGCACACTACAGCGGACAGACCCAGCTTCTTCGTCCTCTTCTCCTTATTCCGCCAAGCCTCATCTTCCTTCAATAAGGACCGCGGGAAGTGCGTGACACTGCCCCTTCGCAGACGATGCCCGCCGGGCGAGTCAAGGTTCGTCACGTTGATAGAAGGGCTTCATGCGGGCCACGTGGATTTCTTGAGTCTTCCGAGAACGACGTCCTTGGGTGGTCACGCGAGAGACTACAAAGTTTACTGCGCTGAGGCGTTCCAATACAACGAAAGGGCCAGTATAGTGGTGCAACAGTTTCTGGCACAAGCCACGCTTACGCAACGGCGTCCAAAGCCACACCAAGTCACCAGGGACATAATTAACATCTTGATGCCGCTTGTCGTAACGTTGCTTGTAGCGTTCCTGGGAGGCTAGAGTGCGAAGTCTAGCGAGTCGACGAGCTTCTTCAGCCAAAGAGAGAGTTTGCGATAGTGAAGTTTCAACAGGGAGTGAGAAAGGCAGAAACGTGTCCAAAGTGCTTTGTGGAGGTCGTGCATAGAGAAGAAAAAACGGACTGTAGCCTGTCGTTTCGTGCTTAGCAGTGTTAAATGCATATGTTATAAACGGGAGGACTTCATCCCAGTTTTTGTGGCGAGAGTCGACATACATTGCGAGCATGTTGCTAAGCGTCCGATTGGTGCGTTCGGTAAGACCGTTTGTTTGTGGGTGGTAAGGAGTTGAATGGCGAAAATGGGATGAGCAGAGGCGAAGAAGTTCTTCTACAACTTGTGCCGTAAACTGTCGGCCACGATCGCTTATTAACACACGAGGAGGCCCATGTCGAAGAATGATGGACCGTAGGAGGAACGCCGAGACATCAGAAGCAGTGGCTGACGGTATAGCAGCAGTTTCACAGTACCGCGTAAGATAGTCTACGCACACTATGACCCAGCGGTTTCCGTTGGAGGAACGGGGAAACGGTCCTAGAAGATCAATTCCCGCCTGTTCGAATGGGGTTCGTGGTGGCGTTATAGGCTGAAGATGACCCGGCGGTGAGCAGGTTGGGTGCTTGAAACGCTGGCACTGGAGGCAGCTGGCCACATAACTTTGAGTAGTTTGACGCATCTTCGGCCAATAAAAACGTTCCTTAGTCCTGTGCAATGTTCTTGTGAAACCCAAGTGTCCAGCTGTGGCATCGTCGTGCATTACCCGAAGAACCTGACACCTAAGACTTGTAGGAACTACCAGAAGAAGCCGCGCACCTACTGACAAGTAGTTCTTCCTGTATAGTACACCGTCACGAATGCAGAATGAGGTCGTAGGGTTCCGGGAACTTGCTGCCTCAAAAAGCGGTGCCAACTCGTTGTCGTGCCGCTGCGCAATCTTGAATTCACCAACATCAGGGAAACTTGTAGAGATAGCAGCTATATATTCATCCAAGACCTCATTGTCGCAATCAGTAGTTTCAAGTGGCAACCGTGACAAGCAGTCAGCATCACCGTGCTTACGACCACTCTTAAAAGACACAGTAAAATTGAATTCTTGAAGGCGCAAAGCCCACCGCGCAAGGCGTCCACAGGGGTCACGAAGGTTTACAAGCCAACATAAGGAATGATGGTCCGTCACAATTTTAAATGCACATCCATAAAGATATGACCTAAACCGTTGCACACCGAATACAACAGCTAAGCATTCCTGTTCAGTTACAGGTTACAGTATAATTACGCTCAGCCTTGCTCAAAGAACGGCTTGCATACGCAACGACATGTTCATTGCCATTGTGGCGCTGTATGAGCACAGCACCAATTCCAACTGCGCTGGCGTCAGTGTGAAGTTCTGTTGGAGCTGATGGACAGGAGTGGCGTAGTACTGGTCCTGATGTCAAAATAAACTTTAACTGACGAAAGGCGGAGTCACAATCGGCAGTCCACTTGAAAGGCACATCTTTTTGCAGAAGACAAGTAAGGGGATATGCTAGATCAGCAAACTTCGGAACAAAACGCCGAAAATAGGAGCAAAGCCCCAAAAAACTCCTGAGCTGTTTTAACGATTTCGGCGGTTTAAAACAAGTGACAGCTTCGATCTTTTTCGGATCAGGCCTGATTCCATCCTTGTCTATAAGATGTCCAAGTACCACAGTCTGGCGTTCTCCAAAACGACATTTCTTGGAATTGAGTACCAGACCAGCTTTCTCGATACACTCCAAGACAATCTCTAATCGACTGTTGTGTTCATGAAAAGTTGTCCCGAATATCACTACATCGTCCAAATAACACATACAAATGTGCCACTTCAGCCCGCGCAAAATTGTATCCATGAATCTTTCGAACGTGGCTGGAGCGTTACATAATCCAAACGGCATCACATTAAATTCATACAGCCCGTCTGGAGTGATGAATGCCGTCTTTTCTTTATCTTCCGGGTGCATGGGGATCTGCCAATAGCCTGATCGCAGGTCAACTGAGGAAAAATAGGAGGCGGAATGTAAGCAATCAATGGCGTCGTCAATACGTGGCAGGGGATACACGTCCTTCTTGGTAACAGTATTCAAACGTCGATAATCAACACAAAATCTCCATGTGCCATCTTTCTTTTTGACTAGAATCACAGGGGCAGCCCACGGACTAGACGATTCCTGAATGATGCCCTTATGCAGCATGTCACGAACTTGTTCTTCGATTGTTTGGCGCTCTGATGGGGATACACGATAAGGCTTCTGGCGGATTGGATCAGCAGTTCCTGTATTGATTCGGTGCTGAGTACGGGACATGGGAATCCGTGGTGGCGAGTCCCGAGAGAAATCGAAAGCCGCAGTATGTTTCGCCAGAACTTCCACTAAACTGTGACGGTCACTTGTTGGCAGGGATTTGTTAATCATGGCAAGAAATTTTGTCTCATCTTCTTCTGAGCATGCGGTAGGCTGGGAATTGTCTGTGCTGATGACGGCCACTGATTTAAAAGTGTCTTCGTCAAAGTTGGCAAGTTTTAGACCACGTGGTAATACAACAGGTTCGTTAGAGCAGTTAGTCGTCCACAAAGAAGAATGGCCATTCATGACTGAGATGATGCAGCGGGGAATCAGAATACTTTTCTTCGCGCAGTTGAGGGTGAGTGGTTCAACCACAGCGTCGAACGCATCACTGGCACAGCTGGAACTAACAACTCGTATAAACTGTGCTGACATTGCAGGAATGACTATGTCTTCCGAAACCGAAAGCGTGCTAGGATGGGTCCGCGAATTTTCACGCAAAGCAGATTCAATTCGAGTGCTCACAGAAATGTCTCCATTGCGAAAGTCGAGAGTGGCCCCATATTGCTCCAGAAAATCGAGTCCAAGAATTACGTCATGCGTTGATCGAGTAAGTACTGCGAATTCAGTTCGGAATGTGTGGCCGGCGATAACAAGATTCACGGAACAGACTCCAAGTGGGTTAAGCGGTTCGCCACCAACACCACATAATGTTGTCGTACTATCCCAAGCAAACATAATTTTACGACCAAGGCAGTTTTTAAAAGCGAGACTTATAATAGAAATAGTTGCACCTGTGTCCAACAACGCCATAGCACGTACACCGTCCACAAACACTTCAATTCGGTTCTTTAACATCGAAACGGGCAGAGGTATGGGTAAGCTAGAATCATTTGCGACCTCACCTCCATCGGCCGCACTCACTAGTTTCCCGGAGGTGGCGAACGTCGTCGGGGAGAAGGGGATTGTCGTAGGCGCCGAGATGGTGGTGTCAGGCTACGGTCAGAGGCCGGTGATTCGTTTCGGTTCAGCACCATTCTGCGTTCTTGTCGGCTAGCTGTTGATCTGTACTCACTCCGGCCAGGTGTTCTTCTATATAAATCATCATTTTCAGCAGGAAGCCTTGTACGAGAGTTCACCCACTGTCGGCGATACTGCTGGTACGGACGACGGTTGCGGCAAAAGCGGGAAATGTGGCCGATCATCCCACAGGCATAACACACTGGCGGCTCACGTTCATTCGATGAATAAGGTTCGTCGTCGCTTGTATTAAACGTTTCATGCTCTGGATGTGGTCGACGAGGAGGACGAGAGTGCTCGCTGTTGTAGGCGTTGATGTTGAGAGGCTGGGTGTTCGGGCGATGAGCAGCAGAGCATCGGGTGTCCGAAGGAGACGTAGCAGAGGGATCATAACAGGTAGAAGA
The DNA here is from genome assembly GCF_055883805.1 of Amblyomma maculatum. Classification (NCBI taxonomy): domain Eukaryota; kingdom Metazoa; phylum Arthropoda; class Arachnida; order Ixodida; family Ixodidae; genus Amblyomma; species Amblyomma maculatum. Next base: position 84,221,672 of record NC_139349.1, read on the forward strand.
TGGGCTGTCAGACGAAGAGGTGCTACTGTAGACGGGTGTGACGTGGCCCCCAATACCTTGATGCCTCCGAAGCTCTTCGCGGACGATCTGGCGAATTGTATCTGCCAGGCTTGTCGTTTCAGACACATCCACACTAGCGACAGTTGTCACATTAGGCAGCCGACCAAACTTCGGAATGATACGGCGTCGCTTCAAAGATTCAAACGTGCGGCAGTGTCGTCTTACATCAGCGGTGGTGTTCAAATCGTCCTTGCAGATAAGAAAGTTGTACACGTCTTGCGCTATTCCTTTCAGGAGATGACCCACTCTGTCTTCCTCAGTCATCCGAACATCAACTATTCTGCACAGCTTGAGGACTTCTATGTCAGTTGTGCAGGTCTCCCCCGGTACTTGCGCTCGTTGAGCCAGAGTCTGTTCGGCGCTTTTTTTTCGAGCATCGGCATCACCAAATCCCGCTCTCATTTCTTCCATGAAGCAATCCCAGGTGGTAAGAGATGCTTCATGATTGTCAAACCATGTTAGCGCAGTTTCTTCAAGAAAAAATACCGCATTCGCCAACTTGGTAGTCGCATCCCAGCGGTTGTATTTGCTCACCCGATTGTAGTGGGTGAGCCAGTCATCCACGTCTTCCCCGGGCTTGCCATAGAAGTGCCGGGGTTCCCGATAAGGCTGTGCGGTGGTCGGATGAGCTGCTGGCGTGTGCTGCGTTGAACCATCTGCTTGCGCCATCTCCGTCCGAAGGGGGGGTAGCCCAGCAATTCTTCTGCTCCGGCGAAGTAGGAGAGGTTCCGTGGTGATCTGTAGCCCGCAAACTCCACCACACTTGTTACGACGTTTATTTACACAGATGGTAGGATACGCTGGAGATTAGCACACTACAGCGGACAGACCCAGCTTCTTCGTCCTCTTCTCCTTATTCCGCCAAGCCTCATCTTCCTTCAATAAGGACCGCGGGAAGTGCGTGACAATATATATATATATATATATATATATATATATATATATATATATATATATATATATATATATATATATATATATATATGTATGTTTGTATTTGCTTGGTACAGTTTGCTTTGTTTGCCCACTCCTGCCATAGCCTCATCGAGGCTGCAGTATGTATACATAAATAAATAAATAAAGGAAACTAAGTACTTCTGTGTCATGATTTTGTGCAATAAATGAAGGTATGAATCTGTACTTCTTTTGTTACAACCAGTCTAGGCTATTTACAAAATATTAAAAGCATTGTAACGGTGTCAGTGCAAAATAGCATACGCTGACGTTGGACACTCCTCATTTTTCGAGACAATAAAAGAGAAATGTAATATGAGGAATCTGCGTGGCTGAGCAAAAATAAGTAATGCAACCTAACGATAAAATGTGTGTTATCATATTAAAAGATGCACTCATTACAGTGCCAAAACAACCACGTTGAAGGTTTATTCTTGGCACCGCCTCTTAGCTTCTGGTGCATTTCATGCAGATCATGAATATTTATATTACTGTTCTTGTTCAACTGTTTACTCATATTTGCTACAACTGTCACGCAAAGAATTTGCATTCATATGACTGAAACATTTATCTGCGTATCTTTTTGTAAATCCTACCATTTTTGTTTCCATCATATTTAATGCGAGCTCCTCGCAATACAACGGCTGTGGTTCCAGAAAGTTGTGCACTTTGGGCTTTCAAAGTATGTTCTAGCGTAATAGCTTGAACTCGGATATTCTGAGGAACTGCATGTTTCAACAACCATTATTTCAGCTGACGTAGCCGTGTCTTTAGACGTGTGTTGCCTGTAGAAGGAAGGATTTCCAGTCTGTTTTTCTAAATTGACCTTATTTTTCTACATTCTAAATTTTTCATAAAACTGGTATATTACACTAATTATTCCATACTGTGATTCATAAAACCATTGTATGCTTGCTTCCTGTGATTGCAAGTACTTCAGCAGCAGAGAGTGAAATTCCATACACCTTTTCCCTTCCGCCAATAAGAACTAACACAATACAAAAGCCAGGAGTTGTACCGTCACACTACCACGCCCAGTATCTTAGTCTAAGCAATGTAGACTTGGAAATGTACGGTTCACGCGAAGGGCTCTTTAGATACATTCCAATGCACGAAAAATGCCACTTGAAAGCACTCAACCAAAAGGCAAGATTGGCTCACCTGTCGGGCAGCGACGTCTTGCAATGAAGCTATCGTAAGAATCAGCCAGCAAGCAAGTTCGGCGTCCCTTTCGGGCTGCGACGTCGAACAGTGAAGCTCTCAAATAGGCCGAAACAAGGTTCCGCAAAAGACCATCGAGAATATGGGGAAGAGCGTACTGTTGAGATGTATGTTCTATGTAAAACCTTTCAACGTACGGGAACATTGTTCCAGATAAACGGTCTCTTTTTATTTGGAACAGTTCCTAATTTATATAACTGGAACGTTTTTCAAAAGGTTCCGCTTACTAACAGAATTTTATGTAAAGCCGGTTTAGGAATATAGGCAAGGACTTTAGGAAAGATATATATAGTCTCCCTGCATGTAACATGCGGAAATTTTACTTGAGTATGTTGAGGACGAAGAAGCGGGCGAAATGAGATGCCACTAATCTCCCGTGTGTGTTACCACTTTTCATTTTATATTTCACTTATTTCCTGTTTTGTTTCCTTTCCTCTACCCCTCAAATCACCTTTTTGTTTATCCAAGTATACCAAAAATTTTCTTTGCTATCCAATTCTTGGCCGATCCCCCTCTGTGGGTATGTGCCATAAGTTATTTGGTCAACAACAACAACAATAAACCCTGCTCGTAAGATGTTGCTAGAAAATGTATCGCACTAGTTTAGAAAAACAGAGCTGTTTCACATGGCTGCTAAGCAACGTTCGTAACCAGTGATTATACAGGCCGCCGACAGATGGCTGTTTCTGACTCATTATACATAATTTATGAGGCGAATAGGAGAAAATAACATTGTCATCAGAAAACAGTCCACGCTGCGTACTAGAGGTGGTAGCACTAGTTCCGCCATCTGCTGCTTTTCTAGCACACTTTGGCCTCACCTCTGTACTGCGCGTATCATTGCTAGTGTAACGAAGTGCATACACGCACGATAATAAGCATTTAGTCGGCTAGAGCTTGATGGACGACTCGCTGACAAGAATACCGAGGGGCGAACTACAAGTTTTCGGTTACTTCCTTCAAAGACGAAAACGTCTGGTGGTGTTTAGAGGAAGAAAACTATGAGAAAACGCCATTTCACAGGTGTATGAGCAGGAAACTGTAGCTTTTAATCTAACAGCGACATTCCCCTGTTCATAGACGCGTGAAATGGCGTTTCTATATGATTGGTACAAGAAGAATATTTTATTTCTTCCGAATCAACACATTTGGCGGTATCCAATGAAGGCGCAGTGTCTATTCCTCTTTCTCTTCATTGACTGCCACCGTTGTCCGGTGGCTTAACTGCTCTGTGCAACACCACAAAAAGGTGGGGAGATGCATTTCCTGATTCATTCCTGGGGATGGAAGCAGCGGACCTGTAAAAAAGAAAAAGAAAATGAGGAAAATATATTTCATATATTTCAGATAATATATTTAATTGGTGAATAAACCAAACCAATTAGTTTTTGTACCCAGCCTACCAATATTGTTGCACATTGTCCATGCTAAAGAGCAGCTGTCACATCAAGACTAATTGTTACCGAATAGGAGTAAGCATCACTTTGTGTAGCACGGAACATCCGTTCATGAAACGAAACGTACTACTTGTCTTTACCATCTGATGTGTCACGGCTACAATGCACTTCCCGATGCTAGGCAGATCGGCCAGGCAACTAGAATATAGGTCTGTTTTTTCTACGAAATCCCTGTTGCACCAACTATAGCAGAGTTATCTAACTAAGCTGAAGCAGTGAAATAGGTCAAAAAGCAAAACGAACGTCGAGGGGGTTTTTGAACCTTATTACTGCAATCCTTTACAAAAAGTTTCCTTTATTATTCACCTCAAAATGCATTGAAAACAGCTCATCAGGCGTGCAGCTTTAATACAGCCAACTTGGAACTTGAAGCAATGCGGGTACAAAGCAAGACTTGGTGCGAAAGTGATATTTTCAGTTCAGGAACAACGTTGCCTTCCTTGCATGAAAAACTATACGACGTAACTAATTATCGAGTGCTAATTCCCGCGTTGGGTATGTGCAATCGCAACAAAACTTTTCGTGAATAATTGAGTTGTTTACTGAGTCATTAATACCAGGTAACATAAAGATTACCAAAACTATTCGCTGCCTCAATTCAAGCTAGTGTTCAAGATAGGACCTAAATTTAAACGGATCAGAGATCTCTGGCATCCCTTTTACTAATAAGATGTAACTATAATTTGATTATACCCACTGCAGGGGGTATAATCAGGCTGATGATAATGATGATGATAATTTGTTTATGCATCAAACCATTTCGCAATTACTAAGACTTCAGGAAATATAAACGGCACCAGCAAACAAAATAATGAAATCACGCTTCCGATTCCAAACAGGCCCTAAGAAAAAGGCTCCACAGTGCAGCTCCAGAAGTAAATTGCCCGCAAGTACAGCACTTGTAAGGCCTAATCGAGAATACGTCAATTTTAAATGTAACTTAAGCAGGTAACAAAATGGAACTGATACAATATTTCGTGTGTGCTATTTGTATTATATAGATCCTCCCTCCAGCGTGTCAGGTTCAGTGATTAGCATTAGCTTGCAAATGTTTATACAGCGTGTATAAGTTAAAGCGCTTATACGCTCGCCATCACTAACCTAGATTATTGTCCGAACATTCATGTTTGTTTTTACCCTTGCTCTGATTTGCTAAGCTATTTTGTGAGATCCCAACCACGTGGTCTCGCGCGGATAATTCAGTTTAGGTACGGTATAGCGGCTCCAACGGGCGAATGTTTCTTACAGGTCTTTCAAGTTCACCATCCAAGGAAGTGATGGAACCTATGAACTGACCAATGACAGACCATGACTCTGGCTGTGCTTTCAAGCTAAAAAAAAATAGAGAGGTTCAGCTATCCTTGAGCCAAGTTGCACGAGCTGCTCCGAACCTATGGTACAACTGCGGGCGGTGAGCTGGGCTTCGGAACCCTAGTGAAAAAACCGTATTAGCCACAATAACCTCATACAGATTTCTCATACTAAACTCGTACTAAACTCATACAAATCTCATAGAAGTCTCATACAACCTCATATACTTCTCATACGATGAATGACATGTGTATGAGAATATATGAGATTTATGAGTTTAGTATGAGAAATTTGTATGAGGTTATTGCCACTCATAGGTTTTTTTCACTAGGGAAGTCGCCGAAAGACACGGTCTGACGGCCCCATCACGAAGCCAACGAAAGGAAGCCCATTGATCGTCTGACAAAAGTTTTTTTTTTCTTTACGGAAATAGTTTTCACCACCACCTCCACGAGCTTCGGCCATCTGCCGCAGCTGCAGTCGCTATTGCCACTTCGATCTCGACTCGCTTATTGAGCTACTCAGCAACAGACTAGTCTGGCTTCTCGTTTGATGTCTATTGCAGCTTTTAAGGCACGGCTGCGATCTTTGCCTTTGGCGAGATGGCGTTGTGTATGGCGTATTTACAAGAAGCTGCACGAATGTAACTTCATGAAGACTGGAATGTTCGATGCACAGCACGAGGCCATTTTGCCATTTGGCATCGATGAAGACGACGATGTTTAGCGCACAGCGTTAATGTGTTGCTGTTTTACACGAGGCGTGATCGACTGTGGATATAGCATGGTACTCGCGTGCCTGGACACCAAGATGAAGACGGTGTTGTATGTGCACAGCGAGAGAAGAAACAAATATCACTTGTTCTACAGATCCCAGTGTCAATCTCCCGCGTGCTTTATGACTTTTCATTTTTATTTCAATTACTTTAATTATTAGTTTTTTCCTCTACCCCTCAATCATTTTCTTTTGAGACGTGTACGCATACATAAAAAAAGTTGGCTGTGGTTTAGCTCCGGCTAACCTTAGTTGAATTGCGAAAGCAACGGCGGAAGCTTCTTTTGCCTGCTACATTATTCCCCTGTCACGCCCTATGAGCGTAAGGTGCTATATTATTGGGGACACTTAAGCTCATCCTTTAAGGATATGACGCGAAAGCGTAAGCTACCAGCCCACATTTAAAGTCAAACTTCAACCAAGCTGTATGGACGTACCCGCGTGTCGTAGGGGTAACGAGAATTCAAACAGTTCTGGCAGGCTGATTCTGATATCACCCTCCCATATGAAAGGAGCCACCTAAGTTGGCAGCTCCTGCCCGTGGCATAGGGGTAACGTGAAATCAAATGTCATGGCAGGCTGATTCTAATGTCACCCTTTCACATGAGAGGAGAGGCCCTGAGAGCTCTTGCTGAGTACACGCTCGCTCGAAACACGCCGCTGAGTAGCCTATCATCATCACTACTGTCATCCATACGCTAGAGAAGGAGACTTAAGATGAGCTAGTCACAGTCCCAGGCGTGGTTCAGCTGGTTAAACCGCTCGGCTGGGGATTCGAGGGATTGAGGTTCGATTCCCGGTGGAGACAATTTTTTTTATGAGGAGACCGTAGCTACGCCTCTTCACGTGCACGGCGTAGCTGCGGCCACCCGAGGTCTCGCTTTGGCTGTCGGAGTATTGCTTCCGCAACAAAACAAGGCAAAACATCTGGCGGGAGCGATGGATGGATGAATGGATGGAATATAGGAACGTCCCCTTTGAAACGAGGTGGTAGCAGTAGCTATCATGCTCCTTTTTCTCCCTATATCTTAATTATTGATTTCGAATGGGTAACTAAACCATCATTCTATTTATTGAATTTTTGTTCCTACATTACTAACATTATGTCACTTCTCTGCTTTTAAGCCACCAATCTTCCAGTCGTTTTTTGCTACTTTCCACCACCGGTTTGTTCACCCGGCCACTGTTATCTCTAAACCACAGAGCTTCAGGAACAGTGATTGCGCCTGCATCAACTTCCGGATGGATACCAGTACATTCGAGTATAATATGGTCAATTGTTTCACTGGAGTTTCCACACAGCACATGCGTAATCTCCATTGTTAAATTTCTTTTTGTAGCTGCGTGTTCTAAGGCACCCTGGTCTAGCTTCAAAAAGTAGGGCACTGCCTCTTGAGTTATCAAAGAAAGCTTCCTTCCTGATCTGCATTTTCCACTTTCGGTATAATTCCACACTCTGTTTCTTTTCCATCGAAGTTTTCCAATTTTTACCTTCTGTGTTTTTCACCTGTTGCTTAATGCTCTTTATTTCTCCGTCCTTGTGACTAGCATACTTACTAGTTAGTTTCCTAGTTCTTTTCCTCCATTGTGAGTCAACGCTTTTTAAGTACAGGTATTTAAATACTTTAGCTGCCCATCTGTTACTGTCCCATTTCCTCAGGCGTTCCTCATATAATATTTTACTCTGAGCTTCCCGTACTTCGAAAGATGCCCAGCCCATATCTCCCTGTACCGCCTCATTTGTAGTTTTGCCGTGGGCACCTAGTGCTAATCGTCCAACGGATCTCTGATTTATTTCTAATGTTGACTGCACCTCTGATTTTAGGCACAAAACCGCGAGTGGCAGCGGCGCGGCGCCGTCTGGCGGAGCTCGGCTGGAACGGTTGCTAGGAAACGGCTGTTCAAGGCCATTCGTGCCCGCCGGCCACAGGCTACGCAACGAAGCGAAACCTTGCGCAATGTTGCTTTCGCAACAAAGCTTTCTATGCTGCTGAATTCTGGGCTGATAACCCCGTGTAGTTATGTGCTATATGTTATTTGGTACACAAAAACAACAGGCGGCAAACAAGTCCATGTTGACAAAGTGGAAAGCATGAGGTGGTAGGTTCACAAATAAAGCGGAATAACGTGGAACTCGCCACTGAATGCAGTAGAGCTAACGCTATAAAAATTAAAGGCAGGACTAATAAGCAAAGGCATGATTACGAGCTGCCCTTTGAGACCTGTAAATATGCTAACTTCATTAGTAGTTCTATTCCCATAAACAAAATCCAAAATTTATTGCCGGATTGGTCTCTATTTCAACGCACCATATCCTGTAATGGCATATGAATAAAATATGGCATACGTTAGGCATTTACTTTTAAAATTCGAAGTACCATAATGCAGAATATAATTATTGCTGAACTAGCAGTACTAAGTGCAGATATATTCGAAGAAATCACTTTAAATTTTGGCGATGATTGATTTTCGTGAATCGAAGTCATTTTCAGCTATTTTGAGAAATATTATTCCAGAAGATTTCGACATCTAGCAAAACAAATGTTACCTTTTGAGGATTATAAATTAGAGGTATTTATACCCAAAGACAGGTTGTAGTGTCGATCCATACCAAGGCAAAATTTCATTTCTCAAAGTTTTATCCCCGTACTGTTATCCTCCATAAAGCACATCTGGTTCACCCCACTGCTTTTCTAAGAATGTTTGCGAATTTTGAAGCGAGAAGCTTCACTAGGCTAGTCAACTCCGAGTCTCGCGTGTGCTCTGTGTCGTTAAAAACAGATATAAAGACCCGCTTTAACCAAGCCGTATGAACGTGCCTTAGTGGCCTATAGGGGTAACGTGAATGCAAGGATCCTGGCAGGCTGCGTCTGACATAACCGTCCTATGTGAAACGAGAGACCCAAGTTGGCAGCTCCTGCCAGGGGTCCACGGCCATGAACACGGACACGGCACACAGCGACGAGCGGTTAGACCTGGCGTAGTATTGCTTTCGCAATAAAAGCCACAGCTGCGCATGCGCAAACCACGTGACGTCACAAGAGAGGCGCAGGTGGTCGGAGCCGCCGCTGCCGCCGCAACCACCGCCGTCACTCCGCCGGTTGACTTTTAGCCGGTGCCGTGCGCTTTCCCCGGGCTGTGTTTATGTCTATACAGAAGTGTAACGGTGATGATGATGATGATGTGGAATCGGAATAAAGTTTAATCTTATGTGATGTACGGCTGTAATCAACGTTTCACCGTGATGATAAGCTATGGAATATCTATAAGGTACAGTCGTGCAGAACAAGGTAAGCCACAACTACGCCAAGGAACCACAAGCTAAGCTATGGCATCGCCGAAGCTTCTCGCTTTCGATATCCAGGCTTAACGAAGCAAAGCCACCACCATTCTTTTCCATCTCAAATTCCAAACAAAAGAAGATGCTTTCGCACTGGTTCCACTAAGAAGAGTACTTAATAGTAACTTAAGAAATATTGAAGTTCGACAAAATTTAATTCGTTGTACAGGCATCTAATCAGATGCTTTGGGGAATCATCGAAAACGATTTTAGCCACCTCATGCGATAAACATTTTTTGAAGAAATTTACAGGATTTAAAGGCATTGTTTGCGAAAATAAGCTTCATCTATTTATGTGGAGACATTTTCCCAATGTATATAGGATTAATTGAAGGAATAATGGTGATTGGACTTCGATTACTGTGCTTGTCTGAACACACCCTGCTAAACCTTAAGAACTCAGGCGTGCATAATGCATAATAACAGAAAACGACATTCAATACTTGATGTTCCAGTTTCTCATTCCAAATAATTGTTCGATAATATAGCGAGGAATAATTATGAGGTAATGTTTTCTCGATAATTTTGGAATATATACCAACTTTTCGTAGTTTAGTACCCAGTGGCATTTGGTTTTGTTTTGCAGACATGACACTGTAACTTGTTAATGTGGCTACAAATGATTCCTTGTGTCATGCATTTTCCAAGCAGTTGATATATCTTTCCTTGTATTTAGTTTTAAGTTACTTACTCTGCATGGACCTCAGACGAATTCATACAAAGTAAACAAAAGCTTTAAGAAGTTGCCCTTATCAATGTTGTTGGAATGACTTTTCATGACATTGACTTTATTTTTTGCTCTTAGAATAATGAATGTGGAGGCGGTCTTAAACAATTCGCTGGAACTGCACCACCTGGATGAATTGTAGGTTGGTGTCTAACATTTCAGTACTCTACGGTGGTCTTTTCGTGGTATGCATTCATCAATAGAACGAATACGGTCGCCTTTCTCTATTTCCCTGGTAACTCGCTACGAAGTCACCCGAACGGAAGCACTGGAAAATGAAAACAAAAGAGCTATAACACCAGCAAAATAACGAACAAAACAAGAACAGCAGAATGAAAACATGAAATGTCACAGTAATTGACAGACAACTTGTCGAAAAGGGCGTCATAGATATGCACATTCACTGCTGTGAAGCAGGTTCCGCGGAAAGTTAATACACAAACTCAAGATAACATAATATATGAGCAAAAAGTGTATACGAGATGAAACATTATCTAAATGAACAGTGCATGGTGAAACACTCGATTGTCATAGAAGACCAAAAACTAAAAAGAAAGAGTGAAACATATGCCAGTCATTTTCATATAATTGACCGCGGTCCCCCTCCCACCAGAACGTGCCCCTTTTCACTGCTTGTACTCACCGCAGTAATAAAAACTGTAAACCACGGCAGTTCAAGAAATATTGGGGTACGCGCCTACCTCGTGACCCAGGTTAAGAGTCCACATTGTTTAATTTCAAAACGAATGAGAATTTCACACTAACAGTTTTGTCGATCAAAAAAAGAAACTGTAAAGTTGGCTTTGCCCCGTTAAGATCCTTTGTGCGGCAAAGCCTCAACTAAACCTATGAGGGTTAAGTTCTCTTCACTGCATCATCTTGCGCCGTGATGCCGTCTTTAAGGGGCAGACGACCGCAAATGAATGAAACAACAAAAAAGAAAGAAACAGTGTGAAGCATATCGCTGAACATCAGCAGTAATTCCGGAGTACAAATCCTAAAAAGGATCTTCTTGGTAAATGACGATATACATTAAAAACAGAGAAAATAGGCACCTTTCCAGTAAGCTCAGTGTTAAACTTATCCAGTGCAGGCTGGGATTTGCAATACTTAAAGTACTAATAGTAAATAAATGAATGTAAGAGCCCTCTATTTTCGGCTGCCATTGCAGGCGAAGCTAAAACAGCAGCTGAACCAGTCGCCTCCATCCCGTCATCTTCTCTCTCACTTTCAGACCCATCATGATTACTTGACCATATGAAAAGCATTCTCGGGACATTTAACTCCACAGCCTGTTCAGGTAACGTATTCAAAGGCCACTGAGTAAGCCTAAAAGTTTTGTTCGGTGACGTAATACATCGATGGGTACATGTTAGAACGGGAGAAAGAAGTTAGCGACACTGTAGGAAAGAGTACTGAACGAGGGTACAGGAGTACAGCAGCAGCATATGGGTACAGCAGCAGAGTGGCACAGCATCGGTGGGTGCTGCATCTTCATCAGCTAGAGCTTTGCAATGAGAGCCTCAGAGTGAGTGAAATCATCCGCGCTGCCACAACTCGAAACTGCAGCAGCTATGTCCCTAAGGCAACATAGTCCCCCATGCAGCCGAAAATTGTGAGGGCACTTAATCTCCACCTCAGCGTCATTCGTAAGCTACCACATTATTTGATAGACTGGCCCCCATATATATAATCCCGGCTTATCAAAGCCGCCCGAACGTGCCCGCGTGGCCTATAGGCAGCGTGTATGACACGGGATCCAGAAGCCTTGAAGCCATCCATCTCCCATCTCAAAGGCGAACCCCGAGATTGCAGCGCCTGCCGATTCGGTCAAGTCACGTGCTCTCGTGACGTCACATCACCCGAAAGCCAGTTAGTGCACGGCCACGTCACCTGCTAAAGGCCACCTACCAAAGCCACACCTATTATTCTTCGCTAACAACGCTGACGCCAATGCTGGATTTTCTGAATAAGGGGGCCTGTAAACTTATCGCGTTAAATTTCAAGAGAAAAACAAAATCAAGTAGCAAGAAGATTGCTTGCTATGCTAGGTGTGTATTCCATCAGTGTTCGCCTTCCCCCCTCCCCTCATCAGCTCTTTCTCGCTGAAAGTAAACACGCAAGGAACAAGTGATGTTACCGACAAGGCGAGCGGGGTTCATTGCAATGGGACGCCGGCGTCGCGCTCCTAATCATCAGTATGAAGAGTCATGTAGTATCAAGTCCGCTGTCATGCATCGGCATTAGAGCGAAGTTAACGATACACGGCAATATATTTTAATGGCGGGGTGTTACTATATGTCCCACGACACTTTTTCAAAGCAACAGCATGCACTGGCCACATCAATGCACCTTTAAAGGTCACTGGCGGCGCTTTGGCTGAATAACAATACGCTTCTGTTAAATGATACCAGTGAGTAGAAGACGCTCTAAGACGCGCTAAGGCGACCTAGGTGCATAGGGATACTGTTTGAGAAAAATATATAGCCCAGGTTGTCTGTTTCTAAGCCTTGTAACGATGCTCGTCACGTATCTTCGGCGTCCTCAATTTCGTAGGTAACGAGTAATCTTGTCCTCACGCTTCTTGAGCTCAGATATTCCAGGACTGGCGCCAAGAGCTTCGTGAAGCAATTATAGCCTCATTGGACTGCCGCGTATTAGATGAAGTCAGTTCGAATAGGTCCATAAGTGTTGTCCCACGCCAGCTGCAGCTAAGAGTGTAACCATGAAAAAGAAAATTGATGTACCAAGAAGTAAAACGCAAAGCAGCAGCTTCTCAATTCTCGGTGGACAGCCCCACGCCATGAGGGCAGAGAGGAAGATGGGAGTGAGAAAGAGGTGCTGCATTGGAGGGCTCTGCAATAATTTATAACCTCAAACTACTCGGGGGTCTTCAACGTACTACACTGACATCGCACAGAATACGGGACGCTGTTGCACTTCTCGGCCACCTGCTGGCGAATAACGCCACGCAAGCGAAATTGCACTCACAAACGCTCGCTTTTCACCCTGGTTAAATGAAGTCTGCATCATGTATTAGAGGAGGAGGAATCAACATTTAATGGGCCCGAAATAAATCGATGGTGCATGCAGGCACCAGACGGGGTGGTTCCCTAGTTGCAGGACCCATATGTTCCCAGCAGCTCCTGACCCCTGTCAATCAGTGCGAGCTGCATCGATAGGGCGGGGATGGATAACAAAATATTCCATCGCTCAAGGGGTTGGGTAGCAATTGCTGCCTATACGTAGTGTCTTGACCCCTAGATCGTAGCCACGTGTCTAAGTCAGTATTTGGTCTGCCGAGTTTTCTGTGGCGATCATTGTCTGAAACAGACGCATTTGACCCGCTCTTAGAAAGATTAAAGAAACTGGACGAAGCACACGCATCCTTAATTGAAACAACCTAAAGAAAGTCGGGCTGATTTGCTTGAGGAGCTACAATGTTGTAAAAAGGGGGAGATTGCTGCATAAAAATGCAATTCTGCACTTTAGTCTTTTTTAATGGTGCGGTGGTTAGGCGCTCGACTGCTGTGCCCAAGGATGCGGGATCGAATCCTGGCCACGGCGGCCGCTTTTCGATGGATGCGAAAAGCAAGGCGTCCGTGTGCTGTGCGATGTCAGTGCACGTTAAAGAACCGCAGGTGGTCAAAATTTCCGGAGCCCTCCCCTACGGCGTCTCTCATTTGCCTTCGTTGCGTTGAGATGTTAAACTCCATAAACCAAACTAAACCCGCAATGTAGCACTTGATTCAGAGGGCGGCTGTACTTGAAACAAACGAGACCGAGGAAGGGGAAGCACAAACTGCGAAAGAAAAGAAGGCAGCCTCTCAAAGCGAAGTAAAACTTTTGAATGAACGTATAGCGACGAAGAACACGCTTTTGGCGCTCTCTCAGAAGATTTATGGTTGGTAACATCAAGATGCGATGATGCAGAAAATCGATTACGATGATGCAATCTTCTTTTCTTTGGAATGTAAAATGATCCTGAAAAAGATTGGGTAGCTTCTGAAGGAAACATTACTTATAGTTCTGTTCAGAAAAGCTCGGGATAGCAACAACACACACCGTTCGAATGAGTACAGAGACTAGGAAAATATGACGATGATACGCGGAGCCTCATAATAGCAACGATGGTATTTTTCAAGGGTAAAGGCACATTATTGCATGTGCATGTAAATTAAAGGGAATTTCCTATTCCTTCGGCGAGGACTTTCCAATGACAATACGACGGGAAAGAAAGAAACTACAAATTTTCCAAGGCAAAAACAAAAAACAGGAAAATAACCTTTCAAACCATCGGTCGGTAAACTGCACATATGCATATGATAAACTGCAAGGACGTATACATAAGATACCACTACAGACAGTGTCGTGCCGTAGAACAGATAGCCCACCAGTCGAGTGCACGAAATAGTCATTCACTATCATTCGAATATGCCAACATCCGCAGCCTCGTACCAAACCGCGACCAAACTGCTCTCTGCATTTCTAGAGAATATTGGATCACACATCATCATTCTTGCTGAAACTTGGTTGAATCCCAACATTTCAAAAAATGAAATTTTTCCTAGTGGACTTTTATACAACATACACAGGCATGACAGTATTGATAAAAAAATGATCGTGGTGTCATTCTACGAATAAAGACAATAACATCAGACCTTATTAACACCAACTAAAATCTGGAAATTGTTTGGGCTAACTGCCTCATATTTTGATAGGAGCTTGCTACCGCTCTTCAGACTAGAAATTCTTTCGTTAGTGAGCTGCGTATCAGTATTACTAAATCAATTGAGTTGTAGCCTGTTGATAGCGCTTATCTGATCGGAGATTTTAATTATCATATTATAAACTTGGCTGAACCATCATCAATCACCCTGCCATATATTTAAACAAAATTCTGTAACATGACCTTGATTAAAACCTAATAAGGGAGTAATTACTCACTGATTATAACCTGTTTCAAGTCGTTAACCAACGCACTAACTTATTAGAACTGATACAACAGCGCCGGATACGATAAAAAAAGTAACACATTTGGACACATTAAGCGACCACCGTAGAACATTTCATAGCTATCAATACAGAACTTGAAAGCTTTTTCTATGATAAATTTATACCTTTATTTATCAGGCGATCTGTTGAAGAAATTTGGGTAGACGGTTTCATTTTTGGTCGCCAATTTATTCCTCTAATAAAAAGAAATCTAAAGATAAATCCAACCCCAGGACGATAAGAAACGAAGAAATAAGAAAATGCGTTATATCAGACTGCTAAGCTTGCATATACCACTTCCACTTGAACCAAAAAAGTGACAGACTAAAATTTATTGCTCCGGCTTATCTTCCGCGAAAGATAAATGTTTTTCACATGACCTTCCTTCCCTCACCGAAACTAATCCCAAAACATTTTATAAACAAGTTGTCCAGGTCGGGATGATGGTTATACTTCTCTAGAATTTAACGACATTCCCATCCCTGATGTTAAGTGCCCCGCAAAATTCAACGCAAAGCATTTCTGTACTCTCTTCCAAAGATAACTCTAATTTACCCGAGGTTTCCGATCTGAATTACCGCTACGTGACGACGATTGAAGTACCTGAAGAATGTTTGATTTGTTTTATGGGGTTTAACGTCCCAATGTGACCCAGGCAATGAGAGACGCTAACTGAAGAAGCAGTCGTGCGTCTCGATCATATATAATCATAAGATATCTACTTCAGCTGGAGTTGATCGCATTAATTCTAAAATATTAAAAAAAGACCATTTCAATGTCTAGCAAAACTTTATTTCATAATTTCAGCAATATTTACCTACTGGATATTTGCACTCCGACTGGAATATAGCAATAATTATAGCCTTTTTTAAAGGAGGAAACAAAAATTCAGCTGAGAATTACCGTCCAATATCTCTTACATGCACCAGCTGCGGAAGGCTGAAATATATAATTTAATATCCTGTTTTCAGTCATCTTGAGCACAGCAACCTTGTTTACGTTCATCAACATAGATTCAGGAAGGGTTCTTCCTGCGAAAGACTGTAGATATAAATTTTTAATATGAACGATAACCTTCAAACTGATTATATATTTCTTGACTTCGCCAAACCTTCCGAAAGGGTGATTCACTGCCACATGCTTTCACAATTATCATCACTCCATCTAGACTCGTTAAATTTATCATGGCTTCGTAAGTTTCTTTCGCATGGGCAGCAGTGCGTATTTGTAGATAATCTCTCCTCTAATATTTTCCTTGTTGCCTCCGGTGTGTCAGTGTGTCCTCGACCCCTTATTATTTATTTGCATCAATGATTCACCTCATAATACATCATCCTGTATGCGCATTTTCGCGGACAATTGCACCATCTACCGCGCTATTAAATCTACTAATGAACACCTAGCGCTCCAATCAGGTTTTCTTCTTATTAACAATTGGTACAACTCATGGTTAAGGACACCTAAAATAAATAAGTGTAAAGTAAATTCACTCAGTCGCAAAACGTAACAATTCTAGCTTTCCATTCCACATTTAAGATGATTTACCGCCTCATGTGTCCCATTACAATACCTTGCTATTAACATTTCCTCAGATCTTACATGGTACTTCGATATTACATTATATATGCACTGTCGCCTGAAAGTGATTACTAATTAGGATGCCTAGGACATAATCTCTGAAATTCTCCTGATAACACCCGCAAACTAGCTTGGCTTACTTTTTTCCGTGCACAGCTTGATTTTTCTTAATTCACATGGCCTCCCTATCAGATAAACATGATCACCGCGTTATAATCCATCCAAAATATGGCAGCACGATTCATAGCACGAAGCTACAACTACCGTTCAAGCGTCACTCAGATTAAAACTGATCTTCTGTTACAACCTTTAGGCACACGCCGTGACATGGCTCTCCTAACACTATTCCACATGTACGTACAGTTCAATCGATCAATTTCTTTCACCTCAATGTTCCATCACGAACGTCCAAACGATTGCATAAAAAACTCAGTTTTACAAGAATATATGATGACACAGCTGCCTTCAACTCATCACCACATCCACGAGCCATTAGATTATGGAACAGCCTTCCAGACAACATCGCTTCTCAGTCCAATCCAGGTACATTGCATAGCCAACTCATCACACATTTCACTGAAATCATCGCTGAGCTTCCATTTTCTTCAGAGATATGCTTTACTGTGGCTGTTAGGGGCCATTTTGATGTGGTTCATTTTCTTCTGTTTGCCTGTTATGTTTTTCGTATTCCTTTTCTTTTCTCTTATCCGTTCGTCATAATAGCGCTATACAGCACACGGATAATATTTGCCACGTTGCTTCGTTTTTTTTTTGTTTTTGTTTTTTTTTTTTGATTGTTTCGCTATGACCTGTGGCGCTTATTCCGTTTTGTTATTATTGTAATCATTTCAGTGTCGTTCCATCTGCTCCTCTGCACGTCTTTCTTTCTTATGTTCATATATTTTATCATGCATTATATTTTTGCTTATTTTCTTATGCATTTGCTTACTGTAACGCTGTATAGAATTTCCGCCCCCTTGCCCAACAGTTCTGTAAGATATATCAAAACAAAACTAAAACTTTCTGCGCACATTAACGTATAAACCACAGCACGTTGAAATTTGTCTGCGGCGTCCTTCTATTCGGTGAATTATTAAAAAATTTATTGCAACAAAGGCAGAACCCACTGAACATCCTTCAATAAAGCCTGGCTGTTGAGCCAGTTCGTTCGTTTCAAAGACAGGAAATGTTCAAAGCGCAAAGAATGATGAACATGCAGGCAGTCCATTCTTCGCACTGTGAACCTTTCTTTTAACTTTAACATATTTCGCACAAAATTTTGAAACCAGCGGAAACACGATGTAAGAATCGTCGTCTTCGACCTCCTAACTGAAATAAATTATTACGCATTTCAATAACTGCAGCTAGCCTGCATGTTAATCATCATCAACATCATAATAATCAGGCGGACTATTCCCACTGCAGTGCAAAAGTCTCTTCCATATTCTTCCTATATATCAGCCCCGTCTTGTGTCAACTACATCCATTTCGGATCCCCACAAACTCCTTGATCCCATCCCATCCAGCCTCCATGCTGCGCATGTATTCCCTTGGACTCCAATTCGTTATCCTCAGTAACCATCCGCTATCTTGTCGTTGCATTACATGACCTGCCCATACCCATTTCTCCTTCTTGACTTCCGGCAGAAAGTCAGTGACTCGCATTTGTTCCGCGACACACTTTGTACGTATTCTGTCTCTTGTATCTTTATTTTGGCACCTAAGAGACAATGGAATTTCCAGACTGCTTCTTTTGGTAAAATTCTCTTAGCATGTGAGTTTTTGCATGGTACGAGGCGCACACCTGAGTATTTTGGACTCAATACGCGTAATTATCGCGTAAGGCAGTGATGGTCTGCGCGAAAGCCCTCTTGCCCTGATATGATTGCTCGCATGACAGTTCATCTGCCACCGGATGGCCGTTTCCTTTTTTTTTTTTTCCTTTTTTTTTTTTTTTGCTTGTCACAACGAAAACAAAAAACAAAGGATGGCTCACGGGAGAGCTGGGCCACACCAGGAAGGAATATCGTTTAAATGGTCACTGCCATGCATGTGGATTCATTTCAAATTTTAGACGTAAATATTTTTGAACACCCCTGTGTTAGAGGAATTCTGGATTAGTCCAGAAATGTGACTGTTTCAAGCTTTCCAATAAAAATTTACGCGCTATCTGCAGTGGTTACAGAGTTAATTTATTTAGTTTCTCTATTTCAGGTTTTGAAGACAACCATCTGCTAGTCCTTTGTCTCCGCCTGATCACGTAGCTCCTTGTGTTTATCGTTTGTGTTATGGTTAGCATTTAAATGATACCAAAAAAAGTATAACTTTAAAAACCCCGTAAAATAGTCAGAGGGTGTGCCTCATATGTACATGTTTTGCGATTACCGCAAATAAAAGTCAAATACAGCAAGGACACTTCTTTGATTCAGTTTCCAATTCTAGACTGGGTGATACTGCTTCGTTGGTGGCGCGGACTCGCACATCGTTATAATTAAGCAATGCATTGCAGGTTCACGAACTCAAATCGATATAAAAATCCCCAATACTTAATAAAATTGCACTTACATGACAGTCTTGGCGGGGGTTAGAGCAAATCCGCCTCACGTTTTCAGAACTGCTGCGACATATCATTATTACTGGTGTACATGCACGCACATTGTAGGCTAGGCGAAAACACACTTAATAAAGCATATATGCTCACTTTCCGCCAACCATCGTTCAGACTAAGCACGTCGCGTAAACACTGACCAGATAACATGGTGCGGTGTTCTCGCGCACGCAGGAACTACTTTAATAGAATCAGCTCCCATGAAAAGCGAAAATACTTCACAAACTACGCAACGGTGAAATGTTGGTTGGTCGCAGCATTTCTCGGTGGCCATGCTGCTAAACGCAGGGCAGCGATGCGAGAACGTGATTAGTGAAACAACCGCGTGTTTTGGCGGGAGCCGCTCATCGAAGGTCGCCCGCACGCGGCTTTTCCGCAGACGCCGGCGGGAGCAATGTTCTTTGTGTGGCGAAAGCCGCCCTTTCAACAAGCCGCGGAGTTCACACAGCCAAGGCAAAGCGCGCGCCCGCGAGCTCTCGAAACAAAATATAGACACGTCTCCGCGGTTCCCCTCTTGTTCATCAGGCGGCGCAAGCGGCGAACTCGTCACGTGGCGTTACCTCGTCGTTTACGTTTGTGAAGTTGGGTCAAGTAAGGAGAGGAGGGGACGGCGGAGAGAGTTCTCTTCTCGCGATTTGTACTTTACCCGCCGAGCGTCGCCGCTGTCGTCTGGCGCGCCGGGAGTGGGCCCCCAGCTAGAGCGCGACAGGCCGATGTTCGGCGCCGCTGCCACTGCCGGACAACTATCGGAGCAGGCGTTCCCCGTCCACCGGGCACCAGGGAATTCCCCGGGCGGTGTGCTAGGGAAATGATCCTCATGGAGTCTCGGACGCCCGCCGACGGCCCCGGGAAGGTCCCCAGCAAGCTGCCGGGCGCCTCCACCGACGCCGCCTCGGCGCCGACTTCAACGAGAACGGCCACAACCACGGGGACTAGCCGGAGTCCCCAGTGCGCCCGGTGCAGAAACCACAACCGCAAAGTGGCCGTGCGTGGCCACAAGCGCTACTGTCCATACCGCATTTGTGTCTGCTCAAAGTGCAGGCTGATCGCCGAGCGCCAGGTGGTCATGGCGCAGCAAGTCGCTCTCCGCCGGGCCCAGGTCCAAGACGAGGCGAGTGGCCGAGCAGTCTTCGAGGAGGTCGACCCCAAGAGCCTGCTCGACCAGCCGCCGCCCAAGGACGTGGTCAAACCTCCGGCTCTGGTCAGCTCGGCGGCAAACTCGTCGTTCGCCGCCAACGGTGGGTGTCTTATGCCTCGCGCGCGCGGCTCCGCCAAAAGGGTTAACCAGGCGCAACCCCTACCGTTTGTGACGGCGAGAGAAAGTGGGGGCCGCATTCCGGGGCTTCCGTCCGGTGGCCGCTCCCCGGCGAATCGAGGCATTGACGCATGCAAGTACGCTTCGGGTCTTAGACACGCTCCGGAAGGGCTTGAGACGGTGTTTCTTGTGCGTCAGCAATGGCGCCTGGCCTGTTGCGCAAGACGCGTGCCGTGCAACAGCACACCTACATTGTTCGCGCACTGCAACACCGTGCTCGTAATGGGCCCTTTTCCGGTTTTAGGGTTCCGCGCGGAGCGTCGGCCAAACCAGCCGCTGATAATCGAAGGTGAGCTGCCCGCGCACCGTCCCCGTTATAAATTTCCAGTCCTCTGGTTCGTTCTCGAGCCGATGGGTCGTCTCAGAGAATGAATCAGGAGAGTTCAAAAAACAAAGAAGCCAGGCCGTGGTTCGAAGAGGAAGACACACGTGGCAGTATCTGGGGCGACCAATCGGCGCCGTTGCCATCCCGCTGCCGCCATGTCCCAAGTCGTGACGTCTTGAACTGACGTATCTGCGTGCCGGAGCAGGCAAATCCGTTCTGGTTGGCGGAAGCTGCTCTCGCGCGCAGGTCTCCATGCGGTGTCGGCTGGTAACGCGTCGCCGAAGGGGAGTGCCAGATCCGCTTGCGTCCGCTGGTCATTCCCCATTACGCGTAATAAATCTATACCAGGTCAAGCTGGCGTGTAGAGAGCGAGAGGAAAAGTGATTCCACCGCTAATGGGCGCTGTGAGCAGTGTGGCCAGTGGGCATGCCCGTAGGTGCTTCAGTTTTTCTTTGTTCTGTTCCGTTATGACTCGCCATCCGCTCCTCCTCACTCTCGCCCCTCCCATCTTGCACTCTCACCCTCACGATGCTCGATCTCGCTGTGGCCGCCAGTGGGGAGCTAGGCTTGACCTTGAATTGTGCGCAAGTGGCGTTTTGTTAATTTTGGGCATTGTTGCGAACTTGCGATTACAATTGCCCAATTTTGTAGCTAACTTATGCTATCTCTGCATCACCGGTGGAGGTCGTCGTGGTATTTGATCTTGCGTGAATGTGATGCCGGATGACAGCGAATTCTGTTCACATCGACACACTTCGCGGTCTTCATGGCACAGTGCAAAATGTTTGAAGTTCGCTGTTTACTTTGTTTCGAGGATTGCCTGTTGATTTTACTTGTGAATTCACGACATTACTCCGCCACTGTGCACGACATTTATGCCATCCCTTTGCCGTTGAATGTCGCTGAATACAGTTTTCAAGCGTTGGCCACTTGGAATGAGTGCTTTTCTCGGTGCTGGCGCTAGTTCTATCGACAAGAAGTCAACAGGCGCTGAATCAATCAATGTGTGGAGATATTACGTTTTGGTCAAAGTGTTACTTGTTCTCTATGACATGTCAAGGGGTTCACACTGCGCCAGTCTTTCATTTTTAATGAGCGGCTACTGCTAGTTGACAAACTCTTGCGGTTACAAACATTATATGAGACAGGTTTTTGGGCTAGATTGGACATGTTAAAGGAGTTAAGAGGAGAAACGTCATAAGTATGTAGCTCCATATGTGTTGTGATTTTGTACTCGAATCTTTGATAGCATCAGTGACGCGCAATCACTGTTTGGCTGCAGCTCAGGTCGTGAGGTCCCATGCATTCTTGCATCCCGAGAACGCGAACGCTTATTCTACACGCTGATTCTACAACCATCCATACGTGCAGGGAGATTAATAGACTTGCCCGGGCATCTTTTTGCGATACACTTGCAAGTACAGTTGCACCTTGGTCAATGATTTGACTGTTTCTGCTTCCTCCACCAACTCAGCTACGATAACTATCTGCCAGTGCGTTGTTTATTTACAGCAGTTTTTGTCATTTGTTCCTAATGTAACGATAAAACATGTCAGGTCGCCAGTGGAGCACTTTTAAATAGTTGTCACTCCACGTGCTAAAATGATGTAGGTGATGCTATATATCATTACCTTTAAGGTAGTTGTTTCCACTTATTGCAATAAATATAAGTATAATGGACAATAACAAGTCGTTTGCAATATGAGCAAACATCCTAAACAAACTGAGTTGTGATTTCGTTCAGCAGGATGTCTCAGTGGCTGACGGCAAGACATACGTTAAGCAGAAGGCCGACCGTTGGCAGGTGTTCTAGACGGCTGTCTAGTTCAGTCCTTTTCCTCTTTCTCTTTTTTTTTGTCCCGCAGAAAGAGCGCTGCATTTTCTAATTTGCACAGAGGATCATTTTTTAAGCTTAAGTGCTTTGGCACAAACCTATAGGCGAAAAGTCTGGACGCCTTCGACGTACATAGTAGACGACCTAAAACCAAATATTGTTTAAAAATCTAGGTCATTATCAGTAATACTCGTTATAGCACGAAATGCGACTTCTCCTATTGAAGATGCATCGGCCACGAGACTTAGCGGCACAAGCCAATAGTTGTCCCGAATTCCTGATGGCCGTAACAGTTCCTTTATCTTGAGTTGGTCCCTCTCCTCTCTTTAAATATGCATATCCGTGTCAGGCATGGTGAATGGCGCTCAAAGTTGTGCATGTTTTCTATTAATTACGTTGTTATTTCTGTCCTGCAGTGCACAAACGGTGGTATTTTAAGTGACTGGCAGTGCTTATTATGGGTACTTGTACGTAATTAATTTAAATAATTAAGGAAGACTAGTCAATGATAAATTTGTTTTTGCTTTACCGTGCTACAATGAAGCAATAGTACAACCTAGATTTAATACTATGTCTTATAGTATTCGCAGCAACCAGCATCGAGTGCCTGAGCTTATGAAGCCACTGTCGAAGTATGCCAGTTGTGCTCACTGCGCCTTCATTGACTGCTTTTGCGAGTTGCTTCAGCGCCTGTGCAGAACGAACCGGCCATATTAGCTCAGGCGACGCAAGAAACTTAATTTCTCTGTAATTTCTCTAAGATGTTCGATAGAGTATGCACCAACGTAAATTAGAAATTTCTTATTTTACACTAAGAAGTTATATTACAGAGATGATCAGCACAATGTCTATGCGACAGTACAGAAGGAACAAACGTGTGTAACAGATGCTTCGGCAGAGTGAAAATTTAGCTCATAATCACACACAGTGCATCAGTTAAGGCTTACGCATTGTTCAGGGAGTAGACATTTATCATTAGCATGCTGTTCTTACTTGTTGCCGAAGCATATCAATAGACCAGCGACAACCGAACATACGTCGTAATACTCCAAGACTCTGTAACTACGTAGAAGCATGAATAGCAAAACGAGTATGGTTCCAAGTTGCTGGATACGGTATGTACCGCGCAGGTAAATTCACCTTTTCAGTCCAGATGTGCCTTATCATTTATACGCTTCTATCAGTTGACCTACCCCGAAACAATCGGCCTGAGAAAAGTTTATTCGTTCCACTGTCTTGTTGCATCCCACTTGTCTCGCGCCCCCACTCGCTGCCCCAGAGGTCAGGCGTCAACCGTATCGCCACACAGTTACAGTAGTGGCGGATCTCAACTTGCACGCAAACGACCATTTACACACATACGCATATATAACAGAAATTGTCCACACCAACTCGGGTGCAGCTTTGAGTAGTTAAAAACAAAACTTTTGCCAAACATGTAGGTTGGATTGCACACAAAAGAGCAATTCACACACATACAGCTGTCTTCAAACAGCAGATGTTATCTACACCTGAACAGAAAAGCTATTGAAGCCCCCACTCCGAAGAGTTTTCGAGCACTATGTGATATGTGACCTGCCTCCATAACGCGCATTGCCACAAAACCTATGCTTGGTGGCAGCACTAAGCAATGGACGGTGCGAAGTTCAAGATTTTACAATTTTTTCTGATTTTTAGTCATGAATGTGACTGGACCAAGGTCGTTTTTCTCTGTAGACCTTATAAGATACTTAAGCTCTCCTTAGTGCAGCGAGACCGCTACAGCCTAGGAACGTAAGGATACGGTAAATGCTCCGATTGTTCTTAGAGTGGTATGTCTGAGGTATATGATAATGCAGAACTGGCCTTCTATGAAAAATTTTGCACCGCCGCTTTCTGCGGCACAACAGTAATTATTCGTCATTAGCGGAAATTCGCGAAATCTATGCTAAACAACAGCGCTCCCTCCGTATGTAACCCGCTCCTCTATTGCTGCATGTCGACTGAATGAATGCCGCCAATGACTTTCGCTTATGACTCGGCTGATGTGGAACACTGTTATGTAAAAGCAGTTACGTAAACAGCTAACTTTTGTGAACTCTACTTTGTGAGTACGAGCATTGGCTGATCAAATTTGTGCGCGAATATGTAATGAAAAACACTGAACTGATTTCCTTTTAACAGTTCACGCACATACATACACATACACACGTACAGTCCATGGAGGCGCTCGACATTACGAAATATTATGTCAGCTTTCCATTCGAGATAGCTGCCTGAAATACCTAATTAAGCTCCTTAAACCCTCTCTACTACAATAAACTGTTGAACCAAACAAAATAAATATGAAGCACTCGAAGAGGCTGTACGAACGCACAAGAATGGAAATAATTTAATCATTTTTTACGCTGCAGCGAACACTGCAATTATAGCTATTCCCTCAAGCATCGTGTCTTCTACGAATGTTATATGATCAGCACGATGTTCTTACATTTGCTAAGCACTGCTAACTTCGCGGTATTGGGCGGACTTACATATAATGGCTCTTAAATATATGCATATATCGATCGCAGTGTGAGCGTTCTCGCCTTGTGGCAGAAACGTCTCACTCGAGCCTGTGCGTACACAGAAGCCTGAGTGCCGATAAAACTTAAAAAGACATCACCTGTTTCAGACTACGCTGGCCGTCATCATCGCGGCTCCGAAGTGCTTACCACAGCAGGTAAGCAGTGCTGCCACATTGTACGCTCTTACTGTGGCAACATCTTCACCGTTTATTCAAGCATGAAACAGCATGCGACTGAGTAGTAGCCGTAGATGTTTGGTTTTTCATGTGGTGTACTACCTTGGCAACACCTTACTTTTTCAATGTCACTACTGTCGCCCACACAACCTTCATTGTTCCTGCCAGGGCACTTAAGCTTGCCCATTTTAAATATTTCAGTGGTCGGGTGCTCCATCTCCAGCTCATGAATCTATAATGTGTTCTTTAAGTGAGAAGATAAGGGTAGGGATATGCAGTGCTTGTTTACATATGAAGGAAGCCACCAGGGACCAAAAACCAAGGAATGCCACCAGCGCACGTTCATGATCCCCAGGTGGTCGAATTACTCCGTAGCACTCCATTACGGCTCCTCTTTCTCTCTTTCCACTTTCACTCCCACCTTCCTCCCTTCCCTTATGGCGCGGTTCAGGTGCCCACAGAAACGTGTGATAGATACTGCTCTTTTCTCTTCCTGTGAACCAATTATTATTATTATTATTATTATTATTATTATTATTATTATTATTATTATTATTATTATTATTATTATTATTATTATTATTATTATTATTATTATTATTATTATTATTATTATTATAAGGGCATGTTTCTTCTTATTGGGATATCTTTCAGAATAAAGGTATTAAAGCCTAAATTTCCTATCGATAAGCACGACCCATTTCAGAAAGAACATTTCTCTATGCATACCCTGCTTTCTACGATGGTTCGTTTGCATGATACGTGTGTTATAACGAGTCCGTTATAGCTTACCCTTTTCTGCTTAACAGCTCAAATCAAAAGTGCCTCTGTGAAGCAAGGGCCAAATATTAGGCCGTTCGATTTCATTTTCGGTTGTCATGCTTCTGCCGTTGGTTTCCTGTTGGTCCAACAGAGTAAAAGTTGTCATGCACTTGTTCCCCAAAAGAAAAAGAAATCATGTTCTTGACGAAGGTTCCTGCTGAGGCAATAAATTACGTTCCTGCGGTCTTGTAATAAAACATTATCATGCTCGTTTTGAAAACAATTTCATGACGAAAATGTCACATAAGGAATGAGTATGCTGCTATAGGAGAAAAGTGAAGAGAGAGGAACCGGAATATAGCATTTTCTTTCAGCGAAAACTTTTTTGATCTGCCTATTACATCACAAAGCGAGTTTATTGTTGTCCAAACGAGATGACAACTTACTTGAACGAGAATTTGCAGATGCTCTAACGCGTGGTTGAAACTCCTCAAAAAAAAAAACAAAAAAAAGCAATGCCGTTCCTCTAAAAACACTGCTTCATTCGCCTACTGTGTGCGCCGACATGATCTTGGAAATTTAGTTTGGTTTTGTTTTTGTCAAAAACAAAGCAGTCTTTCAACAGACTGACAAATTCTCCATATCATACCGCAAAAGTGCACATTTCCTAAATATCCCAGCTAGTGCATAGTGACTTTTTGTGCATACACATTAAAGTGTCTCGGCGAATTGGGCCATATATAAATTATTCTACGTTTTGCTGTTTCTGAAGAAACAGCCCTTTGTCTAGTCGCGAAGCACTAAACAGCACATATGTCGATGTCTTGTTCGGTGCCAGGTCGGTTATTGCGACTCGCGCGGCATTGTTCCTTTCTTTTTCCGCCCTGGCTCCAGCGCTTTATTCGTGCTGGTTAAGAATGTGAAAACCACTTGTTGGAGCTTAAAAATGTTCTCAACTAGCAAAACAGAAGTCGATAAAAAGAATACCTCCTGGTTTTCTCTCTCCTTTTCCAGGCATATGGCCTAGTTGTGAATCTGAAGGAAATGACAAATCCTCCACGCTTAACGTTTTATTTCTTAATGGAAACTCGAGGCCAGAAATCGATTCGAAAATGAAGCTGAAACAAGTACATCTGCGAAATCGTTTTATCAGTGTATAGACGTATATGCATGGATCCAATTTGGAATCAGTGATGATATTATGAAGATTAAGCATCGGCAAAGGGACAGGCAGTAGCGAATATCGCAATAACCGAACGAGATCAAAGCTGTCGTAAGCAAAATTTCTGAAATAAAGCGCGCCGCATGTATGAGAACTTGTATTCGAGTTATTCCTAGTTCTCAGAATATCCACTAGATAAATTTCAGTCTTTAAAAGACTGCCTGCGCCAGTGACCGCAACGTGGAACAACATCTGGAATAACAGCATCTCTGGAATATTTGAAACATCTGGAATAGCAAAAACGTACACGCGGCGTAAGTAAAGAGGGAATGAAATAATTATTTTTTTTTCTGCATTTGCGGTCTCTGTCGGCAGCACAAAAAGGGACTTTAGCGACTAAAGTACTGAAAGGCGAAAGGATCAGTGCCGCATTCTGCTACGCAACTGGCACTGATTAGTAATCAATTAATCAGATGTTAATTAATTAGTCACTACGTGGGTAATTAATAAAGTAGTAATTACTTAAGTATCAATTAGTTAACTAACAAATTCCTTAATCAGTCATTGAATGTTAATTATTTGATTATTATTTACTTATTTCCTTAGCTGGTAATTGATCATTGATTGGCATATGGCCGTATAAGCACGCATTCGCCTATACTGTGGTGGTGCTCTGTGATTGGTCGAGATCTTTATGACGTCATCCCGCCTCGGCCAATCAGAGCCGCCGCTAAAGCGGGACACATTATGTCCAAGACAGCATGAGCCATTAAAGCCTTTCGTCTTAAAAAAGAAGAATTCTCGCTCGATACTGGGCCAAAGCAAGCTCCACCACGTTAATGAGTAGACAGCGGTGTCACCCTCTTTCGATGTGAAGTCCTCCATGAGCACCACGGGAACTTCCATGGATACCTAACGCCGTGCGTTATCATTAGAGGCCGCTTTTGTGATGGAGGGCAAATGTCACTAACTACACCAAGGCTTTTAATTAGACGGTGCAAAGAAGGATTAAGGATAGTCATCCTGTACCCAATGTTACGTAGTCCATGTCACACAATCTGAGTGCGGGGAAGGCCTCGATAAGATCTGGCCGACCTAAGGCTTATATTTTGCATATCCTAACACCTACTTAGAGGCTATAGGGTCTGATCGGCCTGACCCTTTAGGGCTATGACTATGATATCCGTAACAGCCCATTTTGCCCATCGAATAACTGGTATTTTCAGTGACGGCGCACTACGACACGGGTATCATTTACAAACAAAACAAAAATTGTGGTGTAATTTTTCACTGCAGGAATGCATGCATGCTGACTCATGTTTTGTTGCCATAAGCAAAGTACAATTTTTGAGCAAGCTTAATTTTAATCACAAGCGTGCTAAGTGCTGTCGCGCAGGAAAGCGAGTATGTGGTAACTGAAGTATAGACGCATAGTTAGTCCTCGTTACATCGACGAGCTGTAAAAAGATGTAATCAATGCAAGATGCACTTCTACTTTCACGCCTTTCGTCCACTTCCATGGTCAGTGTTCTTGCCTGCCGCTTCCGAAGGCAATCGCATTCTCGGTGATTGACAACAGCACAGCAACATAGTAGGCAGTTGACAAGTGGGACATGCAAAACAAAAATGGTCGTTCAAGCCCGGTAGTAGGATTAGCTGAGTATAAGGCCACTTGGAGGTAAACGACTGTGTATCGCACGGCAGTGGCAGCCCTTGACGCCAGGACGAGCGCGCGAGAAACTCTCCCACACTAACAACCTTGTGCCTTCGCAACGTCGATATTGAAGGCAGTAAACAAAAAAGGCATATGTCACACTTGTTGCTGTGGTTACCTGAACTGCACCGTACAGGAAGGGAGGAAGGTGGGAGTGAAAGTGGAAAGAGAGAAAGAGAAGCCGTAGTGGAGGGCTACGGAGTAATTTCGACCACCTGGGAATATTTAACGTACGCTGACGTCGCACAGCACGCGGACGCCTCCCGTTTCGCCTCCATCGAAATACAGCCGCCGCGGTCGGGACACTAACCCGGCTACTCTGAGACAGTAGTCGGGCGTCTTACCACTGCACCATCGCGGCGGGGCTTAGTCCTTCTTCATTTGGCGATATCTTGAAGTAATACTTATTACAACAATACACCGCAAAATACGCACAACAGTAAGAAACGCTTACTTATCAGGGCAGCGCAACATGGGCTAAGCAATGCGCCATTCTTTTGTGCAGATCAGAGTATGTGCAGCATGTAAAAATGTGCAGGGTGAATCCATGCCAGTATTCAAACCGCCATTATTAGAAAAATAAAATACAGGAAAAATACAGGCCACAAGCATGAAAAAAAAAAAAAAACCAAACGCTGTTGTCTTTTGTCATATATAACCGGCTGTATTTGAAAATGACTAAACTTGTGTGGTCTGCCATTTCGTGTCCATATGTTTTAATTATCATGTCTTATTCAGTTTCCTGACAGGACAAAACCCTTTTACGGGGCTGTTTGTCAAGCTGTCTATTTGTACACAGCAGGTAAGTTATTTTGACAAAAGAAAAAAGAATCGAATCTGGCGCCATAGGTGACAGCACGGGCGACGACAGCTGTACCAGGCAGGTGTCGCTTAAACGAAGATCACGGCCCACTGTTTCGTGTCGCTGTGTCATCGAGTGTTTGTTCCAGTGATAAACTATCGCCCTTCCCCATAAACCAAAAACCATAAGAACGTTGAACCAAACCAATCGTGTGCACGACAGGCGGCCATGATGCACACTCGAAAGGCGGCGAGGCAGCCGCGTGGAGCGCTACTCGACGCGAACGTGACTAGTTCATCTCCTGTAGCTGTGAGGAGGGCGGCGTCATTTGCGCCCGGGATAAGGGCCGACTGGGCGTGCTTCTTTCTGGCTCCCAACGTACGTGGCAGACTTTCTCGCTCTGAGCCAGCAGGTTAATTATAAGTGAGGAATAAAGCATTTTCTTGTCAGCTGTGCACAGGGCCGGCTAGCTGAGCCTGGCAATCTGAGCTTCTTACCAACAGAACACGGTACTACAGTAAGCACGATCAGCTTGTCCCTATTAAACAGCGCGCGCACACGCACATATTTCTGTAGTGCGTATCGTAGCACTTTTCTGCTAAGGTATGTGCTATAAAGTGTATGATGCTGAAGTGACATCCCGTGCAGCCAAATGTATTCACGACTTCATAAGCAAAGGTTCGTCCCTAATTTGTTTCAGATTTTGAATATGTCAGACCTCTTGGTCCTTGTCGTCAGGCGCATACCGACATGGTATTTGGATTGCCATTAATTGTCTCGCCTTTGCACTGATACAAAAAAAAAAGAAAAAAAAAACAGAAAAAAAATACTTTGTAGTATATAATAGAATGTGCCTAAGACGTATTTGGTATTGCTCTACACCTTTTGTTTTTAGATTCCTGCACTATATCTTCATTCACCATAATGAAATGCCGCTCGTTGACGAGCCACAATCCCTCGAACGACCACACTTCTGCATTTTCCACGCATCGAAATCCAGATGAGTGGCCAAAGAGTTTTGTTTGTTTGTTTGTTTGTTTTTGTTTTGGGGAGGGGGAGGGGGATGTCTGGTATTTTCAATGACCGACCCGTGCTGTTCAATTGCATTTTGTTTCCAACTTAATTTCTTCAGGTAGTTAGTTACCAGTCGACTTTCATCCACATTGCTCGTGATTATCGAGCTTACTAGGAAATCCTTCCCTCTGGCACGCGCACGCTGTTTCAGCAATCATCGGTTTATCTTCCTTTTGCCTCACTGCACTACCAGCTTCCGACCTCCTGCGCACGGAAGTTCGCCCGCGGTTCAAAAGGCCTCGAGACCGCGAGAGACGAAAACAAAGCAAGCGAGAAGGCGGCGAAGAACAGGAAGCAATCGATAGCGGCCGTCTAGACCCACCGTCCTTCTTCCTGCTCGTGACGATGGATTTTAACGCGCCCCGACAAGTGGCTAGCACTATCATTTCCTATCAATCGCTCGTGACAAAAAAAAAAATCAATGGAATTACGGGAACACGGCAGCTACGATTAGAACGAAGAAAATTACTTTGCATTTGAAGTGCAGGACACCTTCTTCGCCTCTCAGTGGGACGCGCAAGCAGATTCTAACTTGGTTTTGCGCGGAAATTTAAGGCACAATAATAGTGTCCGACTTCTCGATGGACACTTCAACCACGCTATAAAAGAAAGGGGGAAAGAGAGAGAGAAAGGGGTGGTGTAGTGGAGTGTTCCACAATCATTTCTACGACTTGAGGATCTCTACGTGCACTGACATTGCACAGCAAGCGGACGCCTTTCTGATTTTCTGATTTCGCCTGGCTCTAGCACCACTGAACCACCGTAGCGGTCAGCTTAACGCTATGTTATATGGCATGTATACAGAAACGCACTTTCACCGTTACACAGAAAATAAGCATACAGGAGTTTTCAGCTCTTTTATTTTGTAAAATTAAATGTTCCAGCGCGTACGTGATCGCGGCTGCATATTCGCGACGATCGATCGTTCGTCGTAGAGAAAGATAGAGAATCACATTTGTGCTGCAGGTTATTAAGCGCCTAGCAGGTCATTTGCCGCCTCATGAGGGCTGGTTATAGGGCAGCCGTATAACACCACTCCGGCAGCAAGTATTCCTTCACCTCGGCCGACCATATGTCGTCTATTTAACCAATATTTTCGTTAATCCATCGTTACATGCAATCTTTACGCAACAATGCAAGAATCGTAATTCTGCAAAAATTACGGACGCGTATCGCACGTTTGCCTGCAACCATACGGTGCAAATTAGTGGCAAAGGTGGCACACCCGTATTTCTAAGTGAATAACGGCCAGGCGATATATCACGCTACTACCGAGAAAAGCTGAGGGTGCACACAGTGACCTGAGACTAAGGCTTGGTTTGGTTTGTGGGGTTTAACGTCCCAACGACTCAGGTTATGAGAGACTCCGTAGTGGAGGACTCCGGAAACTTCGACCACCTGGCGTTCTTTAACGTGCACTGACATCGCACAGCACACGGGCGCCTTGCTTTTCGCCTCCAACGAAAAGCGGCCGCCGAGGCCGGGATTCAATCCTGCGTCCTTGGGCACAGTAGTCAAGCGCCGTAACCACTGCACCACCCCGGCGGGGCGAGGCTGAAGCTTTATAGTCCTTAACGCTCTGAAACGCAGCTCCAGAAACGCAGAGACGAGGAAATTGACAGTCAACCTGGTCTGGTTTATAGTATTTCACGTCCCAAAATGATTCAGGTTTGAGGGACGCCTTAGCGGAGGGTTCCGGATAGTTTCGAGCACCTGGGGTTTTTGAACGTGCACTGACATCGCACAGTACACCATGCAGGGCGTTTCACCTCCATCAGAAACTGGCCCTCGCGGCCGAAATCGGACCCACGTCCTTGAATCAGCAGTGCTCGGCCACTGAGCCACCGCAGCCTCGCCGGTCGACGAAAAATTCTGCACTGTTTGCAACTAGCCCTATACATGTGTCTCATCGTACATTTTAGTTAGTTCAGCTCTTGACAAAGTCGCGTGAAAAAAAAAAAAAAAAAACATACAGGGGTTGTTCATAAAAAAAAATAAAAAAAGAGGAATAAGAAAGAAGAGAAATGGGGAAGCCCAGTGAAACGTTTAAAAGGAAGCCTCCCCTTTTGCTTCAAGAATGGTATATGCAAGTCATAATCTTGAAAAGTCTATTGCGCCATTCACCGCGAGCAATCAGTGGTTCTGTCCGAAATTATTTGTGAGCTGAGCGTCTAGCAGCTCCTAAACAAATGCTTTCGAGAGTGCGTACCGAGTTTGTTTTGAGGAGTGGTATTGACGAGGCGCTTTGAGCTCTCAACCTCGGCCCTTTCTACAGTCCGAGAAGCAGGGATAATTCTAGGCATCTGTTTTTGCAGGCGCCTACCACGTTGTGGGCTCTCGGTAAACAGTTTGTTCAGGCGAACATTTCCTATTAAGGGAACGTTTCTATCTGCAGAGAAAAACAAAACGCCTTCGAGAGTGCGTACAAGCCTTGTTTTCAGGCGTGAGAATGCGGAAGCATCGCTAACTATCAACCTCAGCCTGTTCTCTGGTGTGGAGCACATGGTCACTCCGGAACAGTTACGCACGGAAGCCCGCCGTGTTAGGAAATACGAAGAAGAATCGGTTCTCGCAGTAATTGCCTCTTTTTGGAACATTGGACCGTGCTGAATATTTGTCTACAAATTGCGCACTGACGTTGCCTAAGTGAGTGAGATTGGGGAAGTACCGTTAGCTCTCAATCTCAGCCTGTTCCCTGGTCTGGAGTACAGGCACATTTCCAAACAACCTCTCTCCAGACGCCTCCCGTGCTAAGGACTTTCGCAAACAGTTTGTTCTAGCATGAACTCCCTGTAGAGGAAATTTTAGCAGATGCTAAATATCTCTCTTTGGAAGTACAAGCATAGTTACTTCAAGGAGTGTGATCGGGGAAGCACACTTAACTGTGAAACTCAGCCTCTCCTCTCGGTTGCAGTGCAGGGAAATTTCCGGATAACTTCTCTCCAGACGAACGCCGTGCTAGGGACTCCAAGAGCAATCGGTTGTAACAGAAATTCCCTGCGGAAGCAACCTTAGCAGATGCTAAATATCTGTCTTTGGAAGTACAAGCATAGTTATTTCACGGGTTGTGATTGGGGAAGCACCCTTAGCTGTGAAACTCAGCCTCTCCTCTCGGTTGCCGTGCAGGGAAATTTCCGGATAACTTCTCTCCAGACGACCGCCGTGCTAGGGACTCCAAGCAAGCAATCGGTTGTAACAGAAATTCCCTGCGAAATCAACCTTAGTAGATGCTAAATATGTCTTCGAAATTGCGCACAGATGTTGCTTTTAGAAGCGAGATTGGGAAAGCCCCGTTTACTCTCAACCTGACTCTTTTTCTTGTATGAACTACAGGGAAATTTCTGAACAATCATCCTCACCACGCCCGCCGTGCTAGGGACTCCGGGCAGGCAGCCGGTTGTTGCAGACATATAATGTGTTAGGATCTCTAGCAGATTCCAAATATGTGTCTTTGAATGTCCGCACAGACGTACCTTTACTGAGTGGGATTGTGGAAGCACCGCTTACTCTCAACCTGAGCCTGTTCTCTCGCCTGGATTACAGGAAATGTTCCGAATAATTTCTCTCCAGACGCCCGCTGCGCTAGGGACTCCAAATAGGCAGTCGGTTACCACAGAAATTCCCTCTGAAGGGAACCTTAGCAGATGCTGAATATTGCGCACAGATGTTGCTTTAAGGAGCGAGATTGGAGAAACACCTATAGATCTCAACTTGAGCTGTTTTCTGAGGTGAGGTGCAGGAACGCTTCTGGAACACAATTCTCTAGGCGCCTGCCGTGTTAGGGACTCAGTGTAAGCAGTCCGTTCCTCTGAATTTAAACTTTAGCAGCTGCTAAATAAATGTTTTCGAGAGTGCGTACCGACGTTGTTATGAGGTGTGACACTGAAGAAGCACTTTGAGCTCTCTATGTCAGCCTGTTCTCCGCTGTACAATGCAAGGATCATTTCGAGAATCTTTTCCGGGTACTGTAAGCGTTGAGAAGGACCGCGCTTGCAGAAATGGCTTCCAAAATAAGAATGGCATTTTAGAATAACACTGTAATTACGATGTATTTGAATGTGTTGCCTAGACGTTGTTGCCTTGTACAACGACAACGCAGTGCTCAATAAGATACTGCGCTACGCACAGACGAGCGCAATGAGTCAGGAGACAGTAACTTAGCAAATCGCGAACCATGTTGGATACGGGTAGGGATCACGACTGCTTTAGGTACGCGTGTTCCCCGATTTGCAAGACCCTCCCTCTTGTCCAGGGTTGTCTCGTACAAGTAGCCAGTTATTTATAAACTGGCAAGTGAACTTAAAACATGGTGTTAGCTATTTTTAACTTTACCTGCCTGATTTGCAGGTCACGCTTCAACGATGGAACGTCCCTGATTAATTTCGGTTTCCCGCTGCTCCTCAATGTGCCACGAATTCTAAACATATATATCCAATACTAATATTGGCCTGACTGAAATGCAGCCGTTACGGTACGAAAATGCACATACAAACTTGTGCTGAAAGGCTTCAAAGCTAGAAAGCGACAAGGGTGTTCGGTTGGAGAGAGGACATAAAATGAACGCAAAGAGATTATGAGACCGTTTCTCTGCCGTGGCGGCGACTATTTTTAAAACAAAACGCTTTGCATTGAGTCCGGATTAATAATGTGCAAATGAAAAACAAAAGCTTCACCGCGAGCTTTGTGTGCTGCTCTTCGCATCCAAGGACGAGAGTTTCCGCGCGAGTTTCCCCACACAATACATATTTAATGCGGTACGCAGCCTTAATTCGTCGGCCCGGAGTGTCAGACTCGTTTAAACCAAGTTTGCTCGTTCATGCCTACGAACAAGTCAGCTCAACTTGCGTACAGGATCGGAAGGAAATGCAGATGCTTTATTTGGCCCTGACCTTCAGTTGAGCTGGCTTTGTGGCTTTTTGCTATGTACCGTCCTTGCGCCAAAGATGCACCCACTATGCAACATTCCGTGACTTCGTTGGGTTTAGTCTGCCCACTGAAAGCCAATGAGTAAAATAAGCAATAAGCTTCCGCCCGTAAAAGAAGGGCGAGGCGTTGCCAAGGGCCCCACTCGCGGGCTCCTGAAATCCTCTGCCTCTTCCTGGAGAGCGCGGCCTCTCAATCACCGCTGGTTAGCTTGCGCTCTAACCAGGCCGTAGCAGCGCTCGCTTCGTGCCAAGATGTCAAGGTCAAGGACTTGGTTATTTCAGTTCAGCTTCTGGGTTCTCGTAGCCTTCACCCTGAAAAGCCAGTGCACGTGACTGCAGTCTTGTCTTTTCCTGTGTCGCGAACGCGTTACTAAAGAAAGCGTAGAGAACGGACGGAGAGGAGAGTATGGATACAGATGCATGCCGCCACCGTCTCTGCTCTGGTGTAGTTGTAATACACAGCTATCGCCAGATGGAAACATGCCATTCTTTTCGCTCTTTTTTGCTCGACTTTTCTGCATGTTCTTAGTCGGTTGTTCTAAGCACACTCTTTTTGTATCCTCGAGTAACTATGCGCCAGCTTTAGCACCACGATTCTGAGCACGAAATTAACCTTTCGAACCAGAGAAGTACTTTTCTTTATTTTTATCTTAAGGCTCGGCCACGCCGAACTTTTCACAGTTACTACCCTCACTTAACGCGCTTCTCTTTCGAGGTAGTGGACATAGCTTTTACAGTATATCCTACGCCCAGCTGACAACGTGCTTCCGTGAGAGCTCATCTCCTTTCCAGTCGGTGCTTTATCTTCTCAATTGCCAGAAGTTTCGGTGGAAAATATATCTTGAATAAGCTTGATTCCAATGCATTGAGAAAAGAAACTTGACGTTGTGAGAAAAGGGCCACCATTAGAGGAATGTGACTGAAAATTTCCCCGTTCTCGCCTCAGTTTGGAAGGCAGACTTATCATGAGGAGCAGTAGTTTATTGCGTTAAAGTCCAACACATTTAAAAGTGGATGCCGGCTAAAACGCAAGTGTGCAAATAAGTTTTTAGTCATCCTTCCCCCGTCACTGAGACGTAGTGACAAATTCAGGAATATGATAGCGGTTACACTCGATGAACATGATAATAATGAGGATAGGTAACCATTACTCTTGTTGTGTGATATTTCCAGCTACGTGATGGTCATAATCTTTTCCTCCACTTCTAAGTGCATGGTTGAGACGCTTCAGCGTCAGTATTTGAAGAGAGCGTTTCTAGATGCCAACACATCATCTCAATCAGTATAGTTCCCTGCCAATTTTTCTCTGTCAGTAATTGCAAAATGAAATTTTTTCTACGCCTGAACAAGCCAGGAATAAGGGCAGTAAAAGCGGTTCATTTATACGTGTTTGTTAAATTTCTCGATTGTTGAAGGGGGTGGCACGAATTCGTGACTTTGGTTTACTTCTTAATCCAGTCTGAAGAGGACAGATACAGTTACGACACAAGAACAATTTACGTTAAGTGCTCATGCGCCGCACTACAGCTCTCACATTAAAAATTGTTCGCACTGTGCTGCTATGTGACTGCGTCACTGTCCGGCTCGTGGCGCACGGGCATAGTTGTGGGAACAAGCTGTCGATCACTTACCAGCCACCTTTCAATGCGCAAACGTCAGAAATCGGCACACTTCTCACACAATAGAAGCCACATGTACTACCTATCGGACATATACTGGCATGCGCGAATGAAGACTTTATGGACTGCAGTCCCAGCGTCTGTGATCTGCAAAGCAGGCAATGTAGGGCGGTTCATCGACTGAAAGAAATGCAGCCCTCTTGTAGTCTTACCTTTCTGCCACTTTGATTCGCTGGAGTGAGTGATGGAGAATAAGTGAATGGGTGAGTAAGCAGCTGCTGATGTACGAACAGCTCTATCTTTCCATACAACTCAACGAGAATTAAATAACATCAAAATACTCTAAATTAATAATGCTTACTTCTGTGCAAACGGCATTAGTTTTAAGCTAGACTCCTACTACACTGAGCATGGCGCTAATATTCCGCGGTGGTATTTTGATGCACACTGCTTTAACCGGCCTTACAAAAAAGGCGCTGAAGGCACTCCAAAAGGCAAGCAATATATATACAAAGGTTTTGTGCTCGTTACCGTCCTTCGCATTACTCCTTCACATCCTTCACTTCACGCGCATATGGCTTAGAACAGTGCTGTAGCATCGCTTTTTCGCCGTATTTCCAAGATTGACCAACGGGGACCGCGTGTTCCAATTCGTTTCAAGTGACTGGTGTCGTACAGGATGTGTGTAATTACCGGTCTCACCACCCGCCTGCGTCATGTGTCTGTTTCTTCGTCAGGAACTAATGGATCCTGCGTACTTTCTGCATCCTCCGACACCGCTCGCAGTTGAACCCGCCGCGTCCAGCAGGGAAATTCCGACGCACCGGAAGGCCCTATAGCCCGCCTTCCTCTCCCACGATAGCTGCGGTGACTTCACCGGATCGCGCCGCTGACAACTGATGCTCGTTCGCTGATAAAGCCTCAGAACGAGAATTCATCTTCAGAAAAGACAGTGCCTTCAAAGCAAGGCGAAACAACCGCATCACGTCTATTTGTGCTCCAACGACGTATGAATCCATGGAAGTGTAAATTAAGGAAGGTACCGTGCAAGCATCGAGAGGTGATAGCGGAGCCCATAAATACTGAAGAGCTGCTCTCGCAGAGGACGACAGCATATAGAAGAATGAAATTTTAAAACTTCGCCGATATGAGCCCATTCCAGAAAGTAAGCGCTCCTCCTCCGTAAAGCGAAAAACGCATATTCTCACCGTCAGACGCTGTATCTATTGCATTGACATGAATCAATTCGTCTGCTCGAATTGCAGTAGTTATCCTTCTGACACTAGCTCTGGGACTTTCCGAGAGCCTGCGCGCCGAAGCTGTGATCAAACTGTTTCGACATGTTCACCTCAAGCGGCCAGGAAGTATGGTCTCTCTGCTCTTGTGGGGCCACCCTTCCCTTCGCTCAACACATGAATAAATAATAGAGACAAGCATGCAGTCGTCATCCAAAGGCTGAAATCCAAGCCTAGGATCGAGGCAGTTTTCGAACCGCACCGTCTCCTAATCCTGCTTCCCATTTCCGCGTCCGTTCTCGCCTAGCTTGAACAGCTTGCAGTACCGAACCGACTAGTTCATCAAATATCTACCCAGCATTCAGTTCGCACTGTGGGGCGGCGGACCTTCAGGATCTCATGAGGCGGAACAGGCGTGGACGTTATTGTTGTTGTTCTCCTCTAATTTGATGGCACATACCCACGCAGGGGGATCGGCCAAGAATTGGGGTGCAGAGATATTAGATTTTGATATGTATAACTACATCGCAAAAAATGAATAGAAATTCTGCTGTGCTGTGCTTCCTCCTCCTTCACGACGCTCACCACAGGCCTCGAAACCATCACGCTGTTTAGCGATACTGTCACGCATGAAAAATTCAGAATTTGCAACTACCTTCTTTGGGATACTTGTAAACACTGCTTTTTTTTTTTTTTAAGGCACTCTAAAAAACAAGAATATAAACAGAAGGGACAACGCCCAAGAAAAATAACGTGATCTATAGCATGAAAATGGAGAGAGAGTTCCTACGTTGCTCAAAAACGAGGGCCAATAACCTTTCATTCCAAAGTACATATCTATCGCTGTAACAGAAAAACTTTCTTTTTCAGTCATTTATTCCTCTCACATCTCGAGAATGGAACCATCTTCCCTCTGAAATCGTATTAACGGATGATAACCAACTTTTTCGTAATTGTTTAGCTAACGTCGTATAATTAGGTGAAACGTGTTTGTATACTGTTTTACTGCATTTATTCTTACCTTATACTACCTTGCACCAATGCCCCTGGCCCTGAAGTTAAGATAAGTCAAGACCAAAGCCTGACTTGGAGCATGCGCGGAGTGCACAGATAGTGTGACCGCCGATTGACAACAAAACATGAGGCAATTTCTCATCAAAAACGTGGCATAACCGTTCACTGTGCAGTGTTTACGGTGGTGCCGCACATTTCGCTTATCATCTCGCACAAATCTTCTAGTCACGTTGCAGGCTAATTCGCAACAGGAATTCTAACCAATAATACAGGTAGTACGTACCTCCAAATGTACAGTACGGTCCACTATTGAAGGGATCATGATGCTGTCGTGCTTTACAAAGCATTCCCGAGAGATCCAGTGACAAACGATCGCACAAGGCGCATGCGCAGTAAACACGCCTGACCGTTCTTCCCGAGCATGCACTTGGTATCATCCATTTTTGCAGGTTGTCTGCGCCAGCGCTTTGCAAAGTGTTTAGGCCATGCAATCTCTTGTGCTCTTTAAGAGTGGACCGTACTGTACTCCGGTAGTTGTAGTTACCGGTGTGTACCAAAGAAAGGAGACACACATTTCCCCCTTAACTTTCCCCACAAACAGAACACCCTATGGACGTTAAACAATTCGCCATACTCTGGCCAGTCTCTCAACGATAAACCGCCAAGCAAAACCCTGCCAAAACACTTCTTGCACGTCTGAATCGGTTTAAGCGGAGCTAAACGGATGCTTTCTTTTCTTTTTTGTTCCGAGTCGAGCCAGTGATACCCGGCAGGTGAAGAACGCATAGAACAGATGAAAAAAAAATTGCCTAGCTGAAGTGTGGAAAAGCCATAAACTCCTTGTGACATATCCATGGCTCAGACAGCTTGCAATTGGGCGTTGACTTGCTGCGGATGGAGTTATGTGCACACACAGATTTTACAAAAAACGTGAGGCGTCGAGTTCGAAGAGGCGCTCGCAAATAACGAATACACGCGGAATACGCTCGCAGCTCGCAAACAGGCGTGTCACTGTAGCGCTCCTCGCGGCTTTTCTTTTAGATATTTGTTTCATCCCTCTGACTGGTTTGGAAGGAGCAAACGCCTTACTAAGCAGGTCGCAATGGTAAACACTCGGTGGCAGTGCATTGACATAATTCAGATAAGAACTTGTTCCCGCGAGGAAGCTGCAGCCGGAAACATAAATATATGTAAGTAAACAAATACCAGTTTTGATGCTAACTCGTCGCACGCAGTTCCAGGTTGAATATAAGATGCTCACTCCGCCTCATATATGTTTTCAGCGTGGCTGACCCTCTCTCTCCCCCCCCCCCCTCCCCTCCTTCCTTCCCCGCTTCTCATTCATAAAAACGTTCGATTCCATTCCCACTGGCGGGCTCGCGGTCGCTGACTCCCGTTCGCTCTCGCGTTTGGAAAATAAGGGTGTGTGAGGGTATATCGACTTAGATCTCACTGGGATTTCTTCGTGGTTTCTTTAAAAAAGACGTTTTTGCTTTGTCTTTTCTTCGACCTTCATAGCTCATTTTCTTCTGTGGTTCTTACAAGCCATCTTCGATTTTTCGAAATCTTGCACTCTCGCTGTAGTATTTCCTCCATAGCATGGAAAATTTCATTATCGATTACTTCTCCAAATTTCTCTGTTTTATTTATTTCCTCTGTTCACAGCGTGTCTCTGGCGGGTATTCGGCGTTTTATCTTCCTAAAACGAAAAACGAGTATGCTTTCAGGGACAGTAGTAGCATGAGCTTCGCACGCAGCCAGGCTCCAACGTGGTTCCCTCTAGCGGCCCCTCCCTCGAGCTCTGGCTTCGAAACAGCGCACGCCGGCAGCGGCGCGAGCCAAAATTTGCGAACCACACGCAGCGGAACGAGCGACGCTGTGAATCCCCCCCTCCCCCCGTGTCTGAGAGACGACGGGTCGTGGAGGAGGCAACAACCTGAGCTCGCGCCGGCGTCCTTGAAAGAGAAGAGAACCTGCCTGCCCTTCGCGAGCCAGCAGCCGTACGCCACCGATTCTCGCGCGACGACGCTACCCGCACTCGCGTGTCCAGCTGACGCCGTCGCGGAGGGCGCTGTATGCAACCGGGTCCCGGGGACAAAATTAGCATGGAACTCGCGCGGCACGACAACGCATGCACTGTGGAAAAGGGTAGCACGAACCTAGAAATAGCTCGAAGAGCAGCGCACCGATGACCGCTTGTTTTGATGGCAATCGTTGTTCTCTCTGTGGCCCGCTTGGCGGGGCTCGGCCTCTGACCCTGGCGAGCAGGTTAGTTGCTCACCGGTAGGAGATCGCTGCCTTTAAAACGGTTGTACGGGGTGACGTGCAAGATGCGGCGGATGGGCTAGTTTTCTGATATGAAGGGATGCCTGATGTTGGCGCTTATTGGAGCGTATAGAAGCAAGAACATACAGTCGCCCAAACCTTTAACTGGCGTGCGTGACGACCGCCTTTCGTGTTTTTAGGGCCAGGCGCCTTAGGGCGAATAAGACTTGCCGGAAGGTTGAGATTAAGCAAGTACTTGGTGCGCCTTATACTTGGACTTTTCGCAGGTTAGCTCCTCTGCAACGCTCGGAACTGCCGCAACAAGCTCTGTTCAGGGCTATTTTACTACAAGCGCATTCCTACGTGCACCTCCGCCGGCTTCCCAACGTGTTTAATGGACAAGACTGTTCTAGCCGTTATAAGCTTGCTTGGGGAGATTTCTTGAAAGAGCGTAGCCAAAATCTAGCCGAATAGGCGGCAATCTGAGCTCACACACTACATCTATTCATGCGACCACTGTATTAAAATGCATATTATGAACTCAAACGGAGCTGGCACACATAAATTGGTAGACTGCGTTTGAAAGCGAAGCTCATGGTCACTGTATAGACCGTTATCACTGCAGTGGTGAAACTTGGAAGAACCAGGCTGTCCCAAGAATCAGCCACAAACCTCAAATTTAGCTACGGCGAGCTTTTCAGTTGAGCACCAGAATTGCACCAGCTGTGCCGCACTGATAGGATTCGGACGCTCGAAATGTTCGCGCCCCACCGGGGTGGCGCAGTGGTTACGCGGCGCTCGACTACTGTTCCCAAGGACGCGGGATCGAATCCCGGCCTCGGCAGCGAAAAGCGAAAAGCAGCGAAAAGCAGCGAAAAGCAGCGAAAAGCAGCGAAAAGCAAGGCGCCCGTGTGCTGTGCGATGTCAGTGCACGTTAAAGAACCCCAGGTGGTGGAAATTTCCGGAGTCCTCCACTACGGCGTTTCTCATAGCCTGAGTCGCTTTGGGACGTTATAGCCATGTCTTGTTTAGATTTTCGCGTCTTCTTTTATCGTTTATAAAGCTTTGGTCAGTGTTCTAGCTTCACTAGAAGTATTTCTAGCCGCCATTCTTTCCTTGGCTTTTTTCTAGTTTCTGTCTAGCTATCGTACTCTCACACTTGTGCAAATGACAAGTGTATCTTTGGGCACACGGTAATAATACCGCTGTTTTACACAGGCTATTATATTATAATTACCGATGACTCCAATGGTGTCAAATAGATTAGAATTATATATGTACCTTAATCATGTCAGGTGCCAATTTCCTCAGTAACTTTCATAACTACTCACTGATGTTCATCACCAGGACTGCAAAGTATGTACAGCCGTGCCTCATTGATATACACACTTCGATTCCCGAGCGAAATTCTCCATTAACCAAGTCGTCCGTAATAATTATTCGTGAAGAAAAAAAAAACAAGCTGAGAAAAAATATATATAAGGGCTGCTTCTATGTCGTGGTTGATTCTCAAGACAGTGCGAAAGGATCGAGAACAAGGAAACAACACGGAACAGGCGCCGACTTTCAAATCAGGTTTATTTCACCAAAACCTGCATTTTTATGAATCACCCACAGCATCACAGAAGCATATCATAAGAAAAACACATACAAAAGAACTATCAACCATAATCAGCATACAGGGTACATTGGTGGGCGATGATCATTTTCTAATGCGTAGTTCTTGGAACGTGGTACAGCAACTCGAGTATTTGCCTCCCTGGAATACAATGATTTCTCCACCGACATCGAAGAATCCTATTATTCTGCTCCTCATCAGGTACTCCTAAATGCGGTCAAAGTAAAGGTCGTGACAACAGGCGAAGCTCAGCTTCAAAATTCGGCTGCCAGTGAAGGTTTTGTATCCTTCCTAGAATCCTACTTGAACTCGACCGTCATTTCCTTTCAAGGCAGCTTCTCTGACCAGGAAAGAGGAGTTTGCATCGGTTATTCTGTGGTACCCGCGCTTTGTGACATTTTCCTGCCAGTCGCAGAAAACGGAACCAAGTGTCAATTAAATGACGCGCGTATTGTTTCCGTTTTTCGATTTGTGGATGGTTTCTTCATTATTCTAAAGGTCGTTCCGCAGTCTAATTTAATTACCCGCGGCTGTAGCGAGGACGCTATCCGTTTTCAACAACCCCAGCCAGGGCCT
This sequence comes from Amblyomma maculatum, assembly GCF_055883805.1. NCBI lineage: Eukaryota > Metazoa > Arthropoda > Arachnida > Ixodida > Ixodidae > Amblyomma > Amblyomma maculatum. The sequence goes on from NC_139349.1 coordinate 84,265,659, forward strand.
CACATTTACATAGCAGGTAGGTAATAGCGAACTGAAGTTCCTAGACTGGCGGCTCGTGTTTATGAAGGATCATCAACCCTTTGCGTACACTCCCACATCTTAGCCAGGAATTTACCATTTCACAGAGCCCATTCGAAGCTCGTCGAAGGAGCGATGGCTGCCAATCTTTTCAGAATGCTATAAGAAGAAGCTGCCATCACAGGATGTCGCACGAGTTTTGGCTCTAATTTCAGTGGCTGAAAGAAGCCGGATACCCGGTCCCATTGATTTTGGCTGTTTCTGAAATGTTATTACAGAATGTGATTTCATCCTAACAGAAATCCCGAAATGAAATACGAAAGGAACCTCTGAGGTCATTCATTATATCCTTGATGTATCCCATGTCATCAAAAAAAGTTCGAAGTAAATATTAGGTTCAAGTTGTGTTTTCTATGCAATCCATACTGTCGAAAATTTGCTGTATGAATATGCCAGAAACGTGACATGCTTGCGGCATGAAGAGTCAAAAGAATTTCAATAAATGTAGGTCACAAGTTGTGTACCCAAATACTTTAATTGTAGTGTTATCTACAAAGGGAACAATGGTCTTTGTTTCAATGTGCGCGCCATTGAACACATGTGGGATGTGCGCAGCAAATATTTAAGGTTCCTAGCAGAACACTGCAAAATTTGCCAAGTGTATCCCCCGCAATTAAATACGCCAAGTTTTAGAATTCCTGCAGAGACTAAACAAAGCGAGAAATAGTTGAGGCATATTTTTATTGAGACAGCAGGAAGTCCGTGCGTTTCGATCAGTGACGCTGACGTGGCTTTTCTTGAAGGGGGATTCTTTAGGTTTTAAAGTTCGGAATTTCGTGCCCATATTTTCTTGTACTGGACTGTGTTCTTGGTTCGCCCTTAGCGCACTGTATTGTGGAACATGTTCCCTAACATTGCGGCCACGATAAGTCAATGTAAACAAGGTGCTGTAAATGTAAACGGGGTGCCTACAGCTCTTTCGGCTTCCGTAGAAAACGAGGAAGCGAGGACAAAAAGATAATCACATTAGAAGATCATGATCTGGTCTACTAGTCTGCAATTAGCAGCGGGAACGGAAGCGGTGGGGGTACAGAATAGAAAATAACGGATTCAGGGACGCAGTGTTCGTAAGAGAGGTATGTGGGCGAGTTGGCAGTAATGTGGTCTGCCCTTCTTACTGTGTATTTGTCGTCGTCGAGCTGTGGGCTCTGCCAAAGTCTTAACGATGACTTATCAAGCGCATGATAAGAATCTCAGTGGGCGTAGGCATCACGCATTTTGTCGGGAAATAGCATTCTGTATGTTAAAAGGGTTGTTTACCAAAGTTGTACCCGAAAAAAAAAAATACTTCGGTGATCGTCGTCGCCTTGTTGATTTGGTTTGGTTTTGTGGGGTTTAACGCCCCATAGCGACTCAGGCTATGAGAGTCATTGAGAGACGCCGTAGTGGAGGACTCTGGAAATTTCGACCACCTGGGGTTCTTTAACATGCACTGACATCGCACAACACAAGGGCGCCAGGCTTTTCGCCTCCATCGAAAAGCGGCCGCCGAGGCCGGGATTCGATCCCGCACCCTTGGGAACAGTAGTTAAGCGCCGTAACTACGGCGCCACCCCGACGGGGTTCGTTGCCTTGTAAGATGCAAGTTTTGAGGAAGACCGCCGTGAGTTTGTTTGGAGAAAGGGACACGTATTTGCAACTCTTCTACCAGAAAAAAAAAAAAAAAGTAGCCTAAAATTAGCAAAGGAAGTTCTCTTTCTCATGATCCGGGTGGACTGGCCGCTTGAGAAGTGGAGTTTCAGTGACATCAGACAGACCAGACAAAACCGGACTGGGCTGAGCCAGCCCGTCACTCGTCTCGAACTCCGCCGGGGTCTCTCCGCTCGGTTGGCGGCACAACCTGTTATAAACCGCTGGCCAGACGTGGCGGTGATTGGCGCCGCATTACCGCCCACGTTTGCTGAGAAAGGAATGCGCACGAAGAGGCCGGGCGGCGTGTCCCGAGAACCGTCTAGGAGCCACAGTCGGACTTGCCACGCAATTCCTCTGTGTCCTTTCCCTAATTTTTTGCTTTTTTTTTTTTTTGCCATCACAGCAGAGAGAATCAGCCGGATCGTGGAATCAGCGATCTTGTAGGCAAAACCTGATGGAACGACTACGTTTCAGCATCAAACACTAAAGAATAACCAACAATGAACTTCTTTAAGTACGAGCACGATCGTAGTATTTTGCTGTCTTGCATAATTCACGGCCCAAATAAACAGCGTTTGCACAATCTGGTTGAGACTGAAAACACAACGCATCTTGTGCTGCACCGGATTCCAATGCTTTTAAAATCTCGAAATAGGTTGTTGAGCAAGCGCACAGTAGCTTTTCTTTGTTTAATTTAGTAATTGGAAACACTACCCGAATATCGAAAGGACTGAAAAACTGAATATGTGTGTGTAGTAATAGTAGTTGTGGCTGTAGGAAGAAGGAAAAGAAAATGCATGGGCCTGCTACTGGCTCTGTAGCTGAGCCACCTCCGCTGCCTCGTGCAGATAGTAGGGACAGTAGAGAGAAAAAAAAAATGGAGTCAGAGAAAGACGCGCGCCGCAACAGCCATCGTCCACCACCGAAGCGGTGGCGGGTGCAATGACGGCCTACAGCAAAAAAAAAAAAAAAAGAAAAAAAAATTCGGTGGCTGAGCACCGCCGCAAGTGACGTTGACCTACCGTCCCAGCCCTGTAGGGCCAGCCACAAAGTCAACGCCGTTAACATTTGGCACTATCTATAAGGGAGTGCGAATTATCAGATATCAGAATAAGAAACTGTCTGCGCCGGGCGCGAAAAGAGCGTCAAATCCCCTTACTGAAAAAAGTGCAAAAATGACCAAACACGTGCGCACTTTGACTATGTGCACAATGATCCTGAAATCTGTGCGCAAATTACTACACCAACTGCGTCCGTTTCATACTCCGTAGCGGGTTGTGTACAAGAACGCACTTCGTGCAGCCTAAGTGAAGGCTCGAAATACGCACATTTGACCATTTCAGAGGAACTCGCTAGCTTGGTATGCCCCTTCCCTCCCTCTGTATACCCAGTGTGCCAAAACAACACGGGCCGCGCCGTCGCCCGGCCATTGCCCTCGTGACCGCATCCTGCCGCCGCCAGGCGGCCCTACGCGTGTGATGTCTGCGCGATCGAAAACACTCTCCTTTGTACATTTTGCGCTAGCGTCTGGCGCGGCCGTTCGGGGAAAGCCTGTCTGGCCGCCGTAGACCCTCCTCCGCGCGAGTCTGGCTGCCCTCGCCGTGTCTGCGTCCTTGAACGTAGTGCGTTCATTTCCGTACGCAAGCCATCACGTGACTCCTAGCCCCGAGGGCGCATGCGTGCCTTTTTTTTTTTTTTCTCGTCCTCTTCTCTCTCTCCTGGCGCTCTGCGCTTGTGGTTAAGCGCGCTAGGAAGAGAACTTCCTGAGCAGGCCACTTGCGTAGAAGCTAGTGCCATCTAACGTCGTGTGTGAGCTTCAGTTTCTGTTCGGCATGATGCCGACCTGACCGTTGCTTGTCTTGCCAGCACCAGTCAGAATAATACACGGATTTTGTTTTTAGGCCACCGGGTATGAGTGGAAAGGGAGAAGGGATATAAGGAAAGGGGTACAAAGATTTATAAACACAGTAGTTATGGACGAGACGCACGCAAAGAAAGTGTGAGCGAGGTTATCGACCTTCGTCTAGAGAGCCATCCCATGCGCCAGCCGAAACATCTGCGCGTTTCCGCCGCCGCCACCTATTTGCTTTCGCCCCCTTTCGGCCCCTCGGTAAACCTTGCCAGACGTAACCGAAAGGTCTGACAACCGTTCTTGACGTCGGGCGAGGGAGGGAAGAACTCCGGTGGTAATGACCGGGCGGCCCTGGATACAACACCGGCTGCCGGCATTCGAAACTCCGCGGGTGGCGCTGGTCGCTTGTTTGCGCCTGAGGGAAGGAGGTCGCGACGTTGTTTTCGCTCCTAGCCAAATATTCTCTGCGGCCCCTTCTCTCAAAATATACCCGCTGCCTCTGTACTTACTGAGCATGATTCTGCGATGTTCACTCAGGCATATCGATTGAAAGCCGCATTGCGGTATTAGAACGAGCAGAAAAAGACTACAGTAGTATGACGATAGAGGAGAAAAAAGCCCTTAATTGAAACAATATAATTTTTTTTTTTTCCGTTGGCTCAGAGCATACGGAACTACTCAAATTACCATTATTATTTCAGACTAACACAAAAATAAGTCGTCGGAAGAGCTAATATGGCTCGGCTTTAGAGTCCCTGAAGTTGGAACAATGCTTCTTTGATAAAATTGCAGCACGGTCATGATCTCTGTTTACAATAAACCCCATTTTTGCTTGTAAATGAAGAAAATTTGCAAAGCAGCTCTTCGCTATATACGCTATCAGGTTCTCCTTGCTCTTTTGTATCGCAGTAATTCTTTTTGGCTCGGACCGCAACAGTGTTGCATCAGCTCATTTCCGTTTCACAGTGCTCCATAAATATGCAAATTTAAGAAAGAACGGCAGTTTCGGCTCCACTGTATGCATTTCTGTCTTTATACGCAGATATTCATGCTTTCATGCTATTGAGCACGTCTGAAAATTTATGGACAAATACAGCGTAATCAGATCGTTAGAGCAGTGTCCTTTGCAAATTGGTGGAAATTTTTAGGAAGTGTAAGGAAGGATATATGATTGATTTTCTTCTTGTCAGCCTTCTGCTTCCTGAAACCTGAGCAACGCTGTGCTGTATTCGCAGTTGTAGCAACACCAACCCAACTTTGCTATTGTCTGTGAGGATGCAGGCACGAACACGATGTAGGAGTCGTATTAGTCTTTATAGAACAATATATCGATCAGTGGCACAAATGAAAAAGAAAGAATGAAAGGATCACTAGAATTTGTTCATCATTAAAAAAAAAAGAACACTTTCGTTCTAATATTTCCCTTTTGTCCGGATTTATTGTGATATTTTCGTTCCCCTTTCGAACTCTCACGCTCGTGCCTTATGGTCGTGCCAGGCCCCGTACGTAACCTATTGCCGTTACGTATTGCCAATCGTATTAACCTACTGTCAATTCTAGCCAAATGAGGAAAGCTTCTCCATTGCTTCTTTTTCACGTGCCGATTTCGTAGCGTTTGTCAAACGTCCTGTTTCGCATTTACACACTGTTGAGATTGAATAAGACCGCAGCGCGTGGAATCAAATGATGCGAAGATTCCGTAACTCCGGGACGTTACGGGGACTGATAACTATAGAAGAGAACGTGACACTGAACACGTGTACGCGATACAACATGCTGCTTGGATATCACTACACCTATACCTTCTATAGAATACCCCGCCGGGGTGGCGTAGTGGTTACGGCGCTCGGCTACTGTTCCCAAGGACGCGGGATCGAATCCCGACCTCGGCGGCCGCTTTTCGGTGGAGGCGATAAGCAAGGCGCCCGTGTGCTGTGCGTTGTCAGTGCACGTTAAAGAACCCCAGGTGGTCGAAATTTCCGGAGTCCTCCACTACGGCGTCTCTCATAGCCTAAGTCGCTCTGGACGTTAAACCCCACAAACCTTCTACAGAATAGTTGAACTGGTGTCGCACACAGCTTTCGCTAATCGATCGCTAATAACATAGCGAAAAAAAAAAAAAAGAAAAGCTGCTGCGCAATGCGCCCTTTCCAGATCTACAATTACCACAGGGCCCCGATTCGATGCTCCATTGGACATCAGACGTCCTAATCTGAGCCAGGCATTGAATTTAATGGGGTGGAATAGTTTTGACTTTGGCCTGTTCAAAGTGCAATAATTTGAAGTTTTTTTTTTTTCCTCTCCTTATCTTAGCAGAATGATTTGATGGCCTTCATTTAATTGCTACGCTTAGGCAGCCAATAACTATTACGGTATGAAGTATTAGAATTATTTTGATCGGCGTGCCACACTAACAACAAACGTTATAGTAAACTTTTCGGCTTACTAACGTTTGATTTTAGTCTTCCAAGGTTACTTGATAATTGGTTCGCAGGAAGGGAAAGGCGCGCTGTCTCACTTGTTTTTCTGTGGACACCGCAACCGCGCCGTAAGGGATGGGAGGAAGGTGGGAGTGAAAGTGGAGAGAAAGAAAGAGGAGCCGTAGTGGAGGGCTACGGCATAATTTCAACCACCTGGGGATCTTTAACGTGCGCTGACATCGCACAGCACACCGACGACACTTCGTTCCGCCTCCATCGAAACGCAGCCGTCGTGTTCCGGTTCGAACCAGGGAACTCCGGCACAGTAGGTGTTTGGCGTTGCTTTCTGCTCATCGTAGTCTATTTCATTCTAGAATGTTCAAAGTAATAACCCGTAATTTCTGCAAATTAGTATGGTTGCGAAATGCTCCAATGCTAAATTTTATGTGAGTAAGCAGATTACAAATGAACTTACGCTAAGCCATTATGAGAGCACGGAAGAAACGACAAAATATTATTCAGTTCGCACCAGCACCGGTTGCATCCAAACTTCCTTTCATAGTGCGTCCTGCCACAGGCACATTGACGTTGTTGTTGTGGATGTAAGAAGGAGGAAATGAAAAATTTGGAGGACGCTTAAGCTTCGCCTTTAAGAATGGAACGCGACAGCGTTATTGAGCAACTTGCTATACTTATTTTTATTTATTAATCCTTCCGAGACTAGAAGCGCTGCCAGCCACCTTGTCGAAACGCGCGGGCCTCAAGTTGCAGTCGTAGTTCGTCGGCAACATCGTTGCCGATCCGAGCCGGCGCGATGAAGATCTCGGAGGCCATGCCCTGTCTATCTTATTCCGTGCGCCACACGCATGGTGGCGCTACGTGCACGCCAAGCGAAGAGGAAGTACAGCGGAAAAGTAATTTGCCACTCGCTTAACTGCGTGTTCTGAAATTCTGTAATTTACATGCTCATAATTATTATTATAAGCCACAATACCCTTCTCTAAGAACCCCGCCGGGGTGGCGCAGTGGTTACGGCGCTCGACTTGCTCCCAAGGATGCGGGATCGAATCCCGCATCCTCGAATCGAATCCTCTTCACTCGTTTTAAAATATCCTGTCCTGGGCCTCCACGGTAAGGCTCCCGATACAAAGGTGCCGGCAGCATGATTTCCACTAGGTCCTTATACAGCTTTTTCTTGCCAACACTGTACAAATATTCAAGAGAAAAACGCACTTCTAACAACTTGTAAGAGAGAACTACCTCGCGCAAATATCCTGTGACAGCACCACGCATGTTTTCACTTGAGGAGACAACAAATCCGGGTAACAGCCTTTGCAGCCGCACTTGCATGACTGTTCTTAAAAAGGTGTCATTTTGGTCGCGAAGAAAAAAAAAAGCGCGATACCACTTGGCGCAGAAACAAATGAATCAAACCGACTCCTCCGCTTTTTAAAGAAAAATAAATTCGTTCGCCTCGTCTTTTCCCAGTTCGAAGTCCAAAGAAAAACCGCAAACACACGATGAATTTTTTGAATGGCAGTTCGTGACGCACATAGAACATTCATTACATACCATATCTTTGAAATCAAAAACACATTGCAGATGAACGCGCGTGAAAAGATTGGCAGTTGCCTTCCCTGCCATGCTTCCGCTTTCTCTCGCACTCTATTTGTTTCTTCCTTCCAGTGTAAGCTAGGATCGCGATAACATTGTAGGGGCACACCCAGATACTGCATTGCCAAGGAAGACCATTGCAATCGGGAGAAAGAAGCCGGTTCAGCATCCCATAAGCCGTGCCAAAATCCGGAGCTTTTTTCCCAGTTAACCCGACATCCAGTCTGGTCACAAAACTTTTCAACAACGTTAACCACTTCACAAATGCTCTCTCTGTTTTTAAAATAATACTGCAATGTCATCCGCGTATGCAAGTAGCTTCACATGAGCCGACTGAAGCTTGAAACCCGAGATGCATTCATTATTGAGAATGGCCAAGCATAATATGGCTCGAGATAGGCTGCAAAAAGCAGAGGCATCCTTGCCTCACCGAAGAACGCACTGCGAGACTGTCAGTGAGATCGCCATTCACTATAACACGCGTCGAGCAGTTTGCGTACGCTATTCTCACTCCCTCCACGATTACCGAGCCCAGGTTACAATACTCTAGGATGGAGAAAAGGATGACGTGTGATACGCGATCGAACGAACAATTAAAAAAGAGCTGCCACTAAACCCGTATGGCATCCTGTTTTTACCGGTGGAGAACGAAGACGTACCCTATGATTTAATAATGCTTCTAGGCCTCCACAGCTTGTGGAAACCACGAATGCAAGTAAGGCATGAAGATATTAACATTCGCAGTGTACGTGAAAATTTTGTTGAAAGTGCTGTTTATCTACGGGAATGTATCTGCGCGCTCCCTGACTCACCACAGTGGGCAGAAGTTCTGGATGACCTGGTAAAATTGAAGAAATTTTAACCTCACACGCGTCAGCTCAAGGGCAGCTGAAGTGTTTTATTAAGTGTGACCATTTGTTGTTCATGTATACTTCGGAAAGAAAGAAAAAAAAAGCTGGCGTGGTGGAGTGGTTAACGTGCTCGTCTCGCACCCCGGAGGCCCACGTTCGATTCCTCAGGTCGGCGATTTTTCCTACTCGTTTTTATTTATTAATGCTTCTGGGATTTTTCGCTCACGGTCAACGCCGGACGACGCGGGACCGCGGCCGCCGACGACGACACCGACTTTTCTGCGACACGGGGCCCTTAACGATGTCGCGTTAAAATGCACGGGCCTGCTACTGGCTCTGTTGCTGAGCTACCTGCGCTGCCTCTTGCGGACAAAAGAGAAAAAAAAAATAGGGAAGAAAAGGAAGAGGGAGAGAAAGACGCGCGCCGCAACAACAGCCGTCGTCCACCGAAACAGTGGCGGATGCAATGACGGCCTACAACAGATAAACATTCTGTGGCAGGCTAGCCCCCGCCGCAAGCGGCGGTGACCCACCTGTCCCAGCCCCATCAATGGAGAACCTCCACGAAAAGCGGGAGTGCCACAGGCACATTGACGAACATATCTGTAGATATACTATTTTAGCCAACGCAGCGTTCGCCTGAGGGCAGTCTTAGACCTGAAACTACCTTGTTCGACGTTGACTGTAGGCAGCGGAGCTGTCAGAAAAAGCAAAACAGAACAAACAATTAGTAATTACGCCGCGATAAGTGCGCACAGAAGGATCCTTTATCATCTTCATAGTTGCTTAGTACCTTAGTTGTTTTCTCCTTTTTATTTTTTGATGTACTTAATCTTAACTCTGGATTGTGAGCATGGCCTGGCAGTTGTGTTGCACCAGCAGTATTTCTTTGCTGTAGTTTCAGCCGCAATTGCCTACCGTTTCTTTCGGACGTACACTAGCTCAATCGCGCGTATGTATGGGGCAGAGAACCCCGAATTACATCTGGGAATAGCTCCGATCATAGAACCCAGGCAGTCAACGAAAAAGTTTCGATTATAGGAGCGCGAACAGACGCCACACTAGGCTTGGTTAGTTTGCCCACAGAAGCACGACGGGCGAAGACGTCAGTGGTCCGTGATTGATGTGAGATGGACGGAATTGATGCGGAACAGGTAGAGGGTCAAACCCACCGGACAGGTAGGGATCCAATTCGATGTTTGTAATAAAATTTGATTTTTACATTAATGTGGTCCCCCTCCCTCCTCCTCGATATCCTTACACCTACAATACTTTCTCATCTAACCGTACATGGTGTTAGCGCTGTGAAAGAAAAAGAGATGACCTAGCGAGAGCATGGAGAAGATTGAAGAACCTTGGGATACTGACACTTAGCTCTGTAATCTTTCGCACTGTACAGCGGGATGTAGCACTGTTTTTTGGCTTGCAGGAGGGCGTCTAGGTCAAGGGCCTTAGAGCGAAAGTCAGCACAGGCAAGTGCTGAACCTGGCACAATCTCCGCCCACGAGGAAATTCCCAGTTGACCCGAACCGTCACCTTACCTATAAAAACATTTCCACTCTAATTTTACGTTGACGAGCTTGCATTTCATGGCAAAATAAAAACGTTTCGTAGTAAAGCCTCTACAAAAATCAATATTGCTATTTATTAAACAGCCCCCCCCCCCCCCCCCCCCCCCCCCCAGGTAGGAGCAGTGGTTACGGCGCTCGACCACTGTGACCAAGAATGCGAGATCGAATCCCGGCCTCTGCGGCCGCTTATCGATTGAAACGAAAAGCAAGGCGCTCCTGTGCTGTGCGATGTCAGAGCACGTTAAAAAAATCCCAGGTGGTCGAAATTTCCGGAGCCCTCCACTGCGGCGTCTCTCGTAGCCTGAGTTCCTTTGGGACGTTAAGCCCCATAAACGAAGCCAAACTAAACCAATTATTAAACATGATTGCACAAGTAACCCAAGCATCACTCATGTTCAGTACCTCTGCGACGAAGAAAAGGTGCCTTGCCGAGTGAGTTTACGGACCGTATACTGTTTTAAGCACAAAGTAACATAATTGGTTAAGAAGGGAAAGGCGCAGTATCTGTCACACTTGTTCCTGTGGACACCTAAACCGCGCCGTAAGGGAAGGGTGAAGGTGGGACTGAAAGTGTAGAGATAGAAAGAGAAGCCGTAGTAGAGGACTGCAGAGTAATTTCGGCCGCCTGGGGATCTTTAACGTGCGCTGACATAGGGAAGAAGTCGGAGGAGGGTGGCTTATCCTGGTCCTGATCACCGTCCTGATCCTGGCCCTGATGGGATCACCGCCGTTTGCCGCGGGAGCTAGCCTGCTTCCGAATTTTATCTGTTGTAGTCTGTCATTGCACCCGACAGTTAAAAATTTGGTAGCAGACTAACCCCCGCCGCAAGCGGCGGTGACCTACCCCGCCCAACCCCGTAGGGGCAGGAACAGCCACCCCTCATCGTCCGTAGAGGCGTTGAGGGGTGGCTGTTCCTGGCTCTACGTGGTAGGGACCGATAGGTCACCGCCGCTTGCGGCAGGGGCTAGTCTGCTACCAAATTTTTATCTGTTGCTGGCCGTCATTGCACCCGCCACCGCTTCGGTGGTGGATGACGGCTGTTGCGGCGCGCCTCTATCTCTCCCTCTTCTTTTTCTTTCCTCTCTATTTTCTCTCTGTCCGGGCTCCCCTTCCTGTCTTTCCACTTTCACTCCCACCTTCCTCCCTTCTCTTACGGCACGGTTCAGGTGTCCACAGAAAACAAGTGAGACAGTTACCGCGCCTTTCCCTTCCTGTGAACCAATTACTCTCTGTCCGCACGAGGCAGCTGTGGTGGCTAAGCTACAAAGCCAATGGCAGGCTGCGCGCAGTGACGTCACTCGTCCTTGTTGTCCCCTGACTCTTTGTCACCCGGCTCCTCGCAGCTGCGGCGAGCGGCCGCGCGAGGCACACGAGCTGTGCGCAGTGACGTCACTCGATTCTCGCGCACGCGCAGTACTGTCACTGGAGAAAACAAGTGAGACAGTTACCGCGCCTTTTCTTTCCTTCCTATAAATCAATCAGCTACACCTCGTCGAAGCCTTGCGGGTGCACACAACAACGTATCATCGTGCTGCATAGCACGCGGCGGTCAAACATGAATATGGTGCACTGTGAATCGGTTGGAATAAGTTGTTAACAGCGAAAGTCAAAAGCCACATAACGAAGGCGCTGCAATGCCTTCTACCGCGGATTTATCTATACTATGCAAGAGCGTGTTGGCGCAGGAAACGCACCGCTAATAAATTGCATGAATCTCAGATGAACTTAAAATAACACTGATTGGACTGAACAGTGCAATATGTACGACAGAGTAATCTGTAGCGTGAACAAATACGAGCAGCGAAAGCAATGTCGCAGGAGAGGCACTGTTCTGCGATAGTGAAGAGGTGGTGAACTGAAGCGTTCCGCAGAGCAAACATGCTAAACGGCGGCATGATATTAAGGCGAAAGCCTTTAATGCCTCATCGTTGTCGTTGAAAAAAAATGTGTCCCGCTTTTGCAGCGGCTCTGATTGGTCGAGACGGGATGACGTCATGGAGATCTCGATCAATCACAAAGCACTACCATAGCATGCGCGAATGCTTGCCTTATATGGCCATATGCGAACCAATGATCAATTACTAATTAATTTCATTAACGATTAGTTAATGACTAAGCAATGAGAGCAGTTAATGACTAATTAATTAGATCAGTTAAGCACTAATTGATGATTATTTAATTTAAACAATTATTCATTATTACTCTCATTATTGACAATTAATTAACGCCATCAGGCTTTCGCCTTTCACTAGTTTAGTTGCTGAAGTGCCTCGGTAATTTTTTCCCATCCCCTCTTCACTAAACTTCGATACCACGACAATGACTGGCTAATAATGGCACGCACCGCATACCATAGTACATAGCACGTGCCGGGCTCGACCGGAAGTTGTACTAGAAATGCAGTGGGTGCTCTCTTCGAATGCATTCAACAGCAGCGTGGCAAGCTGAGCGAGCGCTATTGTGCTCCTGGCATGATTTTTTTCGTTTTCATTTTGTTCATACAGCCAGTCCTCACTGACGTTGCGCCCACGCTGTGCAGTGACCGGCCTTCCAGGCGAGTCCTTCTGGAACACAACGCTGCCTCGGCTGCATCCGAGCAACCTGCGGCTGGTCAGCATGCCACCGCCCCTGGCCTCGGCGCACCACCCTGGCGCCCCGCCTCCTCCGGTGTTCCCGTCCTTCCCGTTGCCATACACGCAGGCGCCATACGCAGACCCACACAGGCCGCCTCCGGCGCACGTAAGTTTCCTTCCCACCAAGAGTCTGATTATTTTGACGCGGCTAGAGAGCAGCGTGGGTCGATGCGAGCTGGCATAGTGGGGTTGAACTTGATGTCAACTGCGCGGAGTGTCTCGACTTGCGCAGTTATCTCACTGGACGGGCATCCCTAAATTTTTCTCCATTCAGGGCGGTATCGAACCTGCGGATTCGTCCAGTGAATCTTGGTGTGCCTCGGATAGGGTAGAGAAGCTGGCAACGTGTAGCGTCCACCTATGTCCACTTTTGTTTCTGCACTGCACCGAAACTTAACCGCGCTTTCTTAGTCCAGGTGCGCAGCACGTGACGGAGCAGATCAATGTGCCATTTCTTCTTCCCCGTCTCCATCCCTATCGATAAATCGTACCAGGCGCAGTTTACATCAACCAGTTTGTTTCTTAATGAGGTAACAGCTGAGTGTCGATGCCTCATAGTACGCTTATTGCTTTAATTTACAAATTTTTACCTGCAGCTACGATATGAGACGCGTCATGAAGGAGGGCTCTTGTGCTTTGCTCTTGCGTCTCGTCACTTCGAAATACGTGCGTGCGCGCCAATATAGCTGTAGTAACGTAGCCGTCGTGGGGCACTGCGCCTACTGGCTCGCTGCGCGCGACATTAGCTGCGGCTGGCAACGCTGCGTGCTCGAACTCCACTCTCGAACATCTCACATTCCTGTGCCCGAGCAGGACGTCGCACGGGCGGTCGCTGTCTCTCGGCCTCTATGAGACGGTCCAGATATTTGTGCAGCGGGGCGGGACCAACGATGCTTGGTTGACCACTGTCGCCATAAGACTGGACGCCATGGGTGGCACCGCTAGTGGCCCCAGGCAAGTCCCATTCTTCATTGCCTCTCTGATGGGGCAACAACACAGTGATGACGCACTCACCAAGTTCGATATGCGTATTCAGGCTTAGGCTTCAGTAGCAGCTTGTCGAGTGGTTTCATATACTATTATAATTGACTTGGACACCCAGGTAGTAAGCTGCAAAGGCTGTCAAGCTATCAAATCAGACCCTCCTTTTAAATAAGATGCTCTTTTATCGAATGCAACCTAGCTCTGGGTCATCAGGCGCCCAGAATTTTTTTGCGCACCAAGTCTTTTACACTCCAATGCCGTAATGCTTTTTGCTTTGTTTTTGTTTTCTTTTTTCAACTGGCCCGACTCTTTATCCACCCAACTTCTAGAGATCTATTTATGGTCGTAATACAGGCGTCTAACCAAATCCCCGTAGAAGAGCGCGTAATGCCAGAAGCGACTGTTCTGTACCAACTGCAGCCAACAAGATCAAAGAAAATCGCCCCCACGTGCAAGGTAGAGACGGTATATGATTTTTTGGAGATATTGGTAAATGCTATTCATCATCTGAGAATCCCTGCCAAGCTCACTCCATTCTACTATTTACTTATTCTCTCTTGTGGTCAGCGCCTGTAATGATAAGCTGCCCCAAATAGAGGCACTGACCACTCAATGCCTGGGTACCTGTCGGAAACTATTCAGGCTTTTGAATACTTTTCGAACCATTGGCACGAAGTTGCAATCAGCTGTAGCGAATGAGCTTTCAAGACTTATCCTGCCTTGGTAAGCGAACTCGGAAGCCATGACTCACCTACTGAGATACGATACTAACTTCTGCTTGTCGCGAGCAATACAAAATGTATTTTTTTCCATGCGTTAGTCATGAGTATAACGTTAACAAGAATGACATTGTTTTGCGTGCCCCTAGTAGATATCAGTGTTGTGTCCGTCATTTGACAGCTATAGCTGCATCTACACAATTTACATTGATGTTACTCACAGTAATACATACCTCGTTATGAGTATCCGGTGCTTATGCAGATATGCGCATAAATATTTGAATTGTATGAAATACGGGTGTTCGGCTCAATTTCTCGCATTCAGTTTGGTTTCGAAAAAAGAAGCTACTGTTCTTGCAGACCTACTTTTATGCCCAATTCAGATCTCTGAATAAATCTGTATACGAGCAACTGTAAACAGCTTTGCTGAAACATAGTTTGGAGGCACCCTATCGCTGTTTTTGACGTGTCCGCGCTCCATCTGGCCCCGGCCACCTTCCGATATTCGTCATTGTAAAAAAAAAAAAAAAAATCACCTAATATATATTCAGGCAGTCGTTAATGAGATCAACCGCTTGCTACAGCATTCAAACATTACCCTTGTGAAGTATGACACGTATTGTTGTTTTTTTTTTAGTAGTATTTGTGAAAGCCAGCCTGGTCTTTCGTTTGCATGACGTCTAAGATTGTACTAATTCGATTATCGATTACCTTAGTAAATATCTTGTAAACAATGATCAGGAAACACGTCACCTTACAATTCTTCAAATCCTTGACGTTACCCTTTCAGCTTTATTCCATAGAAAAGAGGACTCTCTAGGCATTCAAGTATGCTAGGTATATAGAGGTAACTTTTCTGCCGCTTACGATCTATCACACAATCGCCTGTCCAGTTCGATCTCAATCGCCGGCAACAGCGTTTCGATGGAGGTCAAATGGAGAGGCTTGCGTGGGCTGTGCTATGTCAGTGCACGTTAAAGGTCCCTAGGTGGTCGAAATTGCTCCGAAGCCGTACACTACACTACGACATCGCTTTCTCTCTTCTCCGCTTTCGCTCCCACTTTTCACCCTTCCCTCACGATGCGGTTGAGGTGTCCACGAAGCAACATGACAGGAAAGGCTCCTTTCCTATAAACCAATTTACAAATTTGTTGTTGTTGTGGCTGTAGGAAGAAGGAAACGAAAATGCACGGGCCTGCTACTGGCTCTGTAGCTGAGCCACCTCCGCTGCCTCGTGCGGAGAGAAGGGAGAAAGTAAAGAAGAAAAACAAGAGGGAGAGAAAGATTGATTGATTGATTGATTATTTGATTGATTGAATGTACTTTATTGAATGGGAAGGCTCATGGCCATAGATGGGGGTAAAGGGGAGTAGACAGAATCTTCACTGTTTAGGTCGTCACTCAAATCATATCGCTCTAACCAGGCCACTAAAGGAGCCATACTTGGCAAATATCATCTGTGTGTTAGCATCAGTTTCTAGAAGGGAATGGTAGTTCAGAGAAAGACTCGCGCCGCAACAGCCGTCGTCCACCACCTAAGCGGTGCCGGGTGCAATGACGGCCTACAACAGATAAAATTCAGCGGCCGGTTAGCCCCCGCCGCAAGCGGCAGCAACCTACCGTCCCAGCCCCGTAAGGCTAGGAACAACCACCCTTCACCACCTCCTACTCCCCTTACAACTTTGCGCGCGCTTCACGCGTTTTAGCTAAGGATTGGGCGGAGGGGCCATAGATGCACCCAGTGAGGAAGCGTGACGGGTAATAGTAGCGGTCGCTGCGGCCGACGCCCGGCAGTGTTGTACAAACGCGTGTTACTGACTGAGCAGTCGCGTGTCGCTCGCGTTCAATCAACTTCATCGCCGCCTTTTCTTTCTAGGGCTCAAGTTCTCTGACAGAAGGAGAGAAAGCGGCTTCGGCTTTAGCTGCGCAGCCGCTCCACCTCCTCACTACTAAGCCGTGTGACGGCCAGCTTTTTTTCTCCACTCCAAGTTCACACAGAGAGAGACAGTGACTGGCTTCGGACAGACATCGGCGAAATCCGTGATTGCAGCTAGTAGTGATACGCACTAAAAATCTATAAGAGGAAAATCAAGAAACTATTAAAGCCTCATTCCCTGCTCCTTGTGCCAATTTAAGAACTAGCTGATGGCGTTTGCGCATGCACTATCTGTGGGCTCCGAAATGACAAGGTACTGATGGACGATGCAGCCCTGGGTCCAGTGGACTTGCATGCGGTTCCCCAAGGACGTACTACGTCTGGTGCGACTACGCTGGCCAACCATGTATGAAGCATGTACAAATACGTACATACGCACCTATCGTGTTTTGTACATTTGCTACCCCTAGATTGCCACCATAATTTCAGCATCGTTTTTCAGAATTACATTCGATATGCTCAGCTATATTCGTAAATATTCCCCACTCTACCACATGAGGTCCAGAAACTAGTGCTCATGATCTTGCTGAGCTTTGTTTTAACTGGTTCACGAAACAAAACCCGCGCAGGCTATCATAATCAACCCGCCCCTTCTCAAACGAGTTTCCTCTCCAATTTCGACAGGAAGCAGTGTCTCCCTCCACATTTACTAATGCAACCTCTCGAGACTCTCATTTGAGGTTGACTGTTCGCCGCAGTAAACATCAGGTAGTATATATAGTCATATTGCTCCATCTACCCTGCACAGCCGTCGTTCGCTCTGCATCCGCCTCCACCAGCGCCGTACGTGCTGCCGGCAGCTCCGGCTGCCCCCCACCCGGCCCTAAGCCTGGCTACGCCCCTGTACGAGCCGCCCAGCGTGGTGGCCAAGCATCCGCCGGCTCCGCCGCACCTGGCCAGCCTGGTCAACCCGGCGCCCCTGTATGACGCAACCACCGTGGTCGCGTCGAGCACGACCAGCGGCGCCCTGGCCGCCACCATGGGTAGTGCGAGCAGCGGCCGGCTGACGCCCGAGCTGGTTACGGGCAGTCCAGTGGCGCTGGACTACTCGTCCCAGGCGGCCCTTAGCGAGGAATACATCGACGTACAGGGAACCACCGGCAACTCCTGAAGCCGGCTGCCGCTGCCGGCGCAAGCGGACGGGTACGGAGCATTGTCTGCCTACTTCTGGAGCTTGTCCCTATATGTTTGCTAACGCAGTCTCTTTCACTTTTAGACTGAGCAGAACAGCGCAACGAGCGTTGGTAAAAGAACAGGATAGGCGCGACTAATGGACAGAAGGAGAGATGCGTGGATGAAAAAATTAACAAACGTCGTCGCATAGTATATGATAAAACTTGAGAACATATAAGAAGGAAACGTTGGGTGGCTGGTACATTATAATGTTGGGAAATACATGACAGCACATCAAAGTGAGCCGCATAGCGCTGTTATACGTGCTTTTGTTGCTCCACGTTGTTCCTCGTTGTGTACACTAAGGAGGACAGATGAACCTGCATGAACCTGCGCACAGCTCAGCTCGGTCGGTGCACAGCAATAAAAACAATCTCTTATAATGAGACACCATGGGTGGAGACGTGTAATGGGTGAGACCGGAGGCAGGCTGAGAGAAAGGGACGAACATGAAAAATTTCCGGCCCAAAACTAGTTCAGGATGAGTGACACTTGTTTTCCAGGAAACTTCATTTCAAAGTTAATAATGCTGACACTGCTGATGGCTTATTCTAAAACTTGGCCGTAAAATCGAGCTCCTATTAGCAGTGAGCATGGCAGCTTAAACTAAAAGAGATGGTGTAGGGAGGTAAAGTTCTATCCGCACCAAACAGCTCCGGTGCTGTTGCCGCCAACCAGGTCAAGCATGTTTCGTAGTTCCCGCTATTATCCGTGCATTAACCCAGCTCAGCCTCTTTCACTTTTGCAAGCATGTTTTCCACACTCTGAAGTTAGAATATACGCAGCTGCACTCGCGCAATCCCACACTCTCGTGCAGCATCTTCATAGCACTCAAAGCATGAATGACCACCTCCCGTCTGTGACGAATGTTGTTGCTTTTTTTTTTAAACCAAAGCTTTATTAGCCTCGTCAAGCCAAGGCCTTGAGAGCGGTAAATCTGACCTCAGGCGCGGCGCGCAGAGCCGGCGGTGCTCGCTTCTTCTTCTACTTCGCACACCTGCTGCTTCTTCTTCACATACATATAAAACTTTATTCGTACCGCTGCATATCTCTACAAGTATACATTGCCTGACACAATACCACAAAGTCTTCCGGTCCTCTGATTAACCTTCCCTTCCACGCATCGCTGCCCATCAGCCTCGCCTCCTGGGACCTACCCCTTCCAAATCCCCTCGACACATTCGTGTCGTCTATACCCGGCTGTAATGTTCTTGAGGCTCGCAGACAGCCATGGAGAATCCGCACGTTGGAACCAGTGCTTCGACTGTATTTCCCTGATGTTCTAAAACAATTATGGACGAGTTAAACCAGAGCAGAGCATGTCTGGCCATGCTTATTCGAGTGTACGCTCTGTAAACTAGGTTCAGCCCTATGTGAGTCTAGCCTGGCTTAGCAACACAGCATAACCAAGCATAACAGTTTTCGCTTGCATAACCAGACTTAGTACAGCTTAGCCGCAGCTATTTTTCTAGTTCCGTAGATACTGAAATTCATAAGTCAGTTTACTCAAACCTGATGACTTGTGCAGTATATCTATAGGAAAGTTAATAGAGATAACGATGCATTGACAAGCTGAAGACTCACCACCCAAGAAATATACGTAAGTACTTGAAACAATCATCATGGCCGAACCAATGGTTGAGTCAAAGTTTAGTAGCATCCTCGGTAAAAATTACGCTGCCTTAGCAAGATCAGGCCCAAGCATATATGCAATACCCTCATACCACTGTCAGTACTAACAGCCCTCTAAAGGCTAGTTCACTCGTTGTGAATAATACAATGCCTATACAAGGCTTGTGTGCACTCTCATTATGGGTTGCAAATTTGAATAGCGAGGTGCTACACAGCCGGATTCGAAACCGACGCCGTCCGCTCTTGAGCAGACTGAAGTGAAATCCTGTAATTTTTATGGCAGTCTTAATATAACTCGGTGCGAGCGCAGGACACATTTTAGAAGCCTAGCTTCTGATACGTATCAAAACCTTGAACAATTCCCATCAGTATGTTCATAAATGCGTCCTGCAATATCCCATAGTTCTAACCCAATTAAGCGTGATGCTCGAAAACGTCGGACTTCAGGAAGGTCGAAGAACGGATTTGTGTAGCAAGTGTTGAAGCAGGCATCCAATGAAGCGAGAACGCTAGCTTTGGACATTTTGCACAACTAGCATCGCTACCGATACCATCCCACGTGCCGTCAGCTCTTACACGATGACTGGTACCAACTTGGTAGGTGGGTGCCCAGCCCGCAAGGATTCCTCGATAGGCCAGTGTCACTCTGGGCACCTTGCTGTTCGCTAAATCCCTATCGATATTCCTTACAGCTCACTGGCAAGTGTCACTCTGGGCACCCTGCAGTTCGCTAAATCCCTATCGATATACCTTACAGCTCACTATCTGGGGACTTAAAAGAAGTCACCGGCTCGTTGCATTATCTTGCATATCGCGGCGAGCCTCCGGAGTTGGGATGTACAATCGGCGGTAAAAGTCCCTGGAACACGCGAATGGCAACCAAAACACTTAGATTTCTTATCGGTCTGTAGTTTCAGACAGCACCTTTGGATGTGAAAGTTAGACTTGAGTTCTCTCACATGGGCTCTAGAAATAAGGCGATTTTATTCTACATGGTGTGCCCATATCTTACACGCAATTGTACAACCCTTCTGGATATGTAGCAACCTGGCGCGAGCGGCAATTTCGGGTTGCAGCGGCACCTAATGGAAGAAGTGTCGAAATCGGGAGAAGGAACGACCATGCGCGTTTGTCATCAGGCCGGCAAAAAGCATCCCTGTGAAGAAAGCGTTACCGCCGAGCTATGGTAGCCTTGCTTTGGTTCTCCACGTGTGTATAGTTCTGGATTAGTGCTCCGGTTGCGTTCGTGGGTCGCCTCGCCACAGCTTTGTTTTCAACCATAGCTACGTAATTACCCTATTATTGCAAACTTACTCCACCTTGCTCGGTTCCATTAAAATTTGAATAACACCGTTCCCACTGCGAGTTTTTCGCCGATTCGCTGCCACAATACCGTCTGATTAGCTAGCCTTCCTGGTTCGCTTAGTTGGTACGGCGGCTGCCCCGGATTCAAACCCTGCACCGGGATGAATTTTTCTTTAACTGCGAAGCTTGTTCGAGAGCCATTTAATTTCGCTCTGAGCCGTAGGGCTGGGCTTGCGTGTAGGCTAGTGAGTAAACATTTCTTTAGGCAGTAATTAATGGAGAAATTCACGTTTTTTGAGTTACAATTGCAAGTTATTTCTTCAGCTTGGCTGTTCATCCTAAATCTGAACCCTTTTCAGTATAATCCGCACTGCATGCAGCGGATAAAGCTATTAGTTCCAGCCTCTTGGGGTTACGATGCATACCAGGCGATGATGGGCACGGAGTGCTTCGCAATAATCAGAATAGCCTACCGTATTATAATTCCACCTTCGCAGTAGGAATTGTGGGCATGCTATCACGCAAAGCTTTTTATTCTTCTTCATGGCTTCTTGAAACCTGGCTCATACCCAGATGGAAGAATTGGCCGAGGTGTAGTGGCATATAGAAGAAAAGAAGAAAATTCGCACAGGCGAATTATGATAAAACATATTGGCGCTAAGCGGGAATTTTGAAAAATACAGCAGTGGAAAACGACAGAATGTTTAAATTAAAAAATAACATACATTATGTTTCGTTAACAAAAGATCTCGAAGATTTTAAAATAGTTAGCAAATCAGCCTACCAGTTGCAATTATCTAATCATGGAGAATATCACATATTGAACTGCAATACAAATCATTTAGCACTCGCAGCAAGCCACAGTAACACTGGTAGAGACCAAGACAAGAGGAGCTCCAACCTGGAGAGAGGAACCTCCAGGTAGATCTTTCTCTGAAGTGCGAACTTCCGGCAGGAGAGGAGATAATGCTCTGTAGATTCATCTTCCCCGCATGATTCACGGGCTTGTGGGTGTCCACCTACATCTGCATAGATATAAATTCAAAACTGGAAATCACGAACCGCAACAGCATCAACGATACCTCACACAGCCCGTTTTTGCATGAACAGACGTTCCGAAGTATATATGCTAAGTGCTGATGTTTGGTAGCATTTAGTAAGGGCTCACGCAGCCTGGCTGATACGTGCGAACCGCTCAAACCTGAAAATCGCCAGCCAGCTGAAGTTAAGGACGGGATATATCACTGACCCATTAATAAGAGTTGAAACGGTTTCTCTCTTTCGCCTGCAGCCCAGCAACACTGGGCAGTCAACGCCTGCGCAATATTATCAAACATCCGGAAGGACGTACATAAATAGGTGAATGGAAAAGTAAAATAGTATTAATTATTCGGAGAAATTGAGAATGTTGGAAAAATAAAAGGTGAAACTGCCATTTCTGAAAGGATTTGTTGGGGATATTTAACTGTCTGCTTTCATTTCATTTTTCAGTTTAGTCCATGGGCGGTTCGCTTTATGCTCATGTTCCGTCTTCTCTAAGTAATTATAAACTTTTCAAATGACATGTTCTGATGGTATCACTTCCCGTTATTATAAACGATGGGTGGAGAGCAACCTATACATATCGTCACCAAAACCGCTAAAAAATCTGGGGCCATAACTCTGGCATGAAACACCACACAATTTCAGTGCTTTTCAGAGTAACGTATTCGGCGGCTTTGCAAATTTTGAAAATATGTAGTTTCAGAGGAAATCTGGTGTTCGATCATCACTACGACAGACAGGACTGACGAACTAAATTGCCTTTATATAGGCAAACGGCGTTCCTAGAATTACATAGGCAAACGAACTTATGGTGTGTAGAGCTGACGAACGGGAAAAAAGTATGGGTCAGTTAAAGATTCTGTCGCGCTTAAATGACGCTATTCGCTACAAACATTGTTAAGCCATCGAGCATGCTTGCGCTGCTGTCGCTTCCCGTGCATTTGTTGTTGGTTTTTTTTTTTTTTTTCGAACTTGCGGCGCAATCGTGCGATGTTGAGAAACACGACATCCCAGATGTGACGAGACTTTCGCAAGATAAAGCGGCGTAAATAACCAAGGCTTGCAGGTAGTTTGCTACCTTTGTTGCACTAGATGAAAGTTTACTTTTTCACTGTTGTAGCATTGGGAGTAGTCACTCCTATTATTTTGACACAGTACGCCTCTCTTGACATATAGCGAATTTAACTCAAGTGATTGTTGTCAAGGCATTTTTCTAGTGTCGATTTGTTAAGCTCGCTTGGTGCAGCTTCGCGCCCGAAAACAAGATTTACATTGACATTTCACATGCAACTGCGATTTGAGACAAATAAGCCACATGTCTCCTTGTACCCGTATGCTTCTTATGCTTCCTTATGCTTCGCTGACGATTCCTAATGCGCGACTTTGATCTTGCAGATGACGTGCCAGGAGGAAAACACATCCCACGTGATCAGTCCCAGGGCTTTTCATCGTGTCACGATTCACACCATCTGTTCGTTGGCTGTGATAAGCCACGGGTAACGAGCACGTGAGGATACGGCTGCATCTCGTTTTGGTACTCGGCAAACGCGGATCAGTTGTCTTTTTCTACACTGTTTATCTTCACTATCTCTCACTGGTGTCATTGTTCGGAACAGAAGTTTCGACGCACAAGCCGCCGGACGTTGCTTGTGTTGCAGCACGTACTGCTTCAACTTGTTTCCCTCTTAATATGCTTTTCACAGCTGTCATCTCAGGAGCCTAGTACGATGGCATGCGATGTGGAAATAGAGAGAGACTAGAGTCCTGTTTCTGTGACGTGTAACTGGGCCACTATTCACCACTGTGGTCGTGCCATTGCGTAATTGGACTGTGTTTGTAAGGTTCAAGGAGACGAAATGGATGTGTAATTTTATGTGTCTAGGCTTGACATATGCGCCACCGCAAGCCACTAGTACGTAAGCTAGCATTTTGCTTCGGCAGCTGACAGAAATGGTTATGGTGCCTGTAGACTACAAGTGTTGACAAGCCTAAAGTAACATGACTTTTCCCTTGAGGACTGCACTGAAGGCGAAGCTCCCTAACACCCAATTACTATCGTGTGATGATTGGACTGCTTTCATGTTAGGTACGGACTGCGCCGCCTACGCCATGCTTTGATGAAAGATATGCGTACCTTGCAATAGGCCAGAGCGGTGGCGCAGGAAGTGTGTTAGCAAGTTAGTTATGTGCTAGTGTGTGTTGTGCATCATTATCGCTTGAGGACATCGTCAATCATTCTGTTTCGATTTATTTTGAACTTTTGCTTCGTACTGGGTATTTTCCTTCTGCGATGCTGTCTGTAGACGCAGCTTGAGACTTACAGTCACAACTTATTGTTAACTATTCTTTTTTTTTTTTCTCGGGGCTCGGAGAGAAAGAGGCCCAATCATTGCGAGTGGTCGGACATGATACCAGAAATAAGACTAGAATGAAGAGTGTCCAGACATACATGACGGGCCTCAGCAGTCTCACGAAGCGCGGGTTGCCCCTGAGACCGCATCGGTTGCCGTTCCATTTTGGTGGACGTCTGTTCAGTCAAGCGACGACTTGTCTCTTACCGGATCTAAAACGCACAACTGTACACACGCTGATATACCTCAACTCATCTTCGCCTCACTGAGAGCCTGTCGTTGCGATCGAAGCAAGAGTTTAACTTTTTCGCTCCGACTTGAGCAAACGGCTATTGACTCCCGACAGTTAAGGGACACCCATCATGGAAAATGTATTTCTAGATTTGTGTTTGCGCACATTGCGAATGTACAGAGGATAACGACTTGGCAATCTGTGTGACTACAGAGTTGAATGTTTTGCAAGTTTAACAAGACGTCCTCCTCATGCGGTGAGAAGTAGCAGGCGCATCTGGAAAGTACACAGAGAACGAGTCAGGAGCTGATAGAACCGGGACTCCCTCGCTGTTAAAAAGGTCAGGTGTCAGAAGACCATTTCAATGCGATGAATATGCGGTCTCTGATTTTTGCACCGACCATTCAGTAGCGGGACAGATCAGAGCAATACCAACAGCTGTCCACTGTTCCCTCGAACGTTGATGGGGAGTAGCCGATACGTTTCATGATCGGAATTTGTGTTAAAACAGCTCTCGTATTTTTCTTTTTTTTTTCCTCACGCGGATTCACCTTGCATGACGCCACAGCTCAGCTCTCGATTATAAATACCATAGCATAACGAGAAAAATGTTTCAATTAAGCATATTCTTGTTAGTTTGTTTTTCTCCTTCGTCGCTTATTAATTCCTTACCATGCTCCCACTCCCTAATTTCTTTGCTCACGTTCCACAATTGAAGCCGTCTGAGTTTTGCATTTGCAAAATGCAATGCATCATTTCACTAAGCGCCTTTACTATCGTTATTACTTTCTTTATTTGGTGTCACGGCAATGCTTTCATCGTTTTCATTATTACTTTTCGACATCCCGAGACCGGACTGTCTTTGATTTTCATGTTGTGAAATCGAGTGAGCATTCTTGTTTTCCTGCGTAGTGGATTTGAGGAGTAACCATTTAGGGAAAAACATTGATTGCTGTTCAAACGCACAATTTTGCAACTTACGGTGTCACTCCCATTTGAAGCGACACAATGTATGACGCGGGACACCGAAATATTTCCTTACGCTTTACTTTTGTGTGTGTGTATATATGTGTGCGTGAGGGTAGGGGTTCGCTTTAGCGCCCCGCACACGGCGGGGTAACCCTCATCTCTTTTTGCTCTTCGGCCTCAAGCCCCTCGCAGCTGCATAAGAATAATTTCGCTACGATGATTGAGCCCATGTCATTGATGGTATATTTGTACGCATGCACGAACGCTGCGCCGAAGCTGTAGCTTTTCCGCTTCATGTGAGGTTGCTCAAGTTCACGCGACACATACTTCGCTGATCACTTAGAGTGAATGGTAGCATACTGTATCATGGGTACCAATTTCATTTTACTTGTTTCCCACTGCAACTTACGTAACTTCGGCAGTGTGTATCACACTCACAACATCCGGAAAAAGACTGTGGGTTCATTTTACATTTTTCTTCACCGTTCGCAAAAATATACACCGCATTTCAGATCTCGAACGAACTGTGCAAGAAAGCCACATATTTGTGGACTTGCGTACGCTCAAAATATTGCCCCCTTAAGCTGAACTCATCCAAAACAGCTGGTTATGACTTTTGTTTTATTTCAAGAGCAGTTAGCAAGTTCGCTGACTCAGTGGAACGATCTAAAATTTCTGCCCAACGCGCTCAGTGAGTTAATACCGCTAGTACCGCGCACCACGTTTACCAGCTCCTCAATTTCTCCGTTCGTGAGTTAGTCACTCAGCATTCGAAATGCGCCACATGTTTTCATGCGACAACAGGGATATGACGATTAGCCTGAGTTTCCAGAACGCAGGTACTATGAGCAGTGATCTATTCATCTCAGTCATAGAACCATGGCTATAAAATTTGTCACTGTCATCCAGAGGAGCCACAATCACTAAAAGGATGATTTTATATCTAGCGAGCTATTCTCTTCAAAAAAGTCTCCGATAACGGTTGGTATTTTTCACATACTAAAAAAAGGACAAAGTTGTTCTCAGTAATACTTGGCTTTCTACCTGCTGTAGCGTATTTGCCATTCAGTCCACTATTGTTTTTTAGTTCTAACACATAAGAAGGCACGGATCTGAACTCCATAGTTTCACCTCTCCACCACTACCCCTTAGATGTGTCATATATATGGTGAAAGAGACGACAGTGCCCTTGCTTGTTGCCAAGTTGAAACGCACACAATCACTATTGAAGACTACCATCGATTTCGTCTTCGCCTGCATCGCACCTAAGCGATACTTAAGCGCTGTGCACTTGTCCCGAACCCTGTCCACAAAGTGAGGAATCAACTTGTCTGTTAGCCGTCCGTGCCTACCAGACAAAAGTGTTTATTATAGAATTTGACATCGATATAGCCATCGAGCACACTGATGAGTGACTTGCTGCAATTACCAACCGGGACTGCCGGTGGCACAATTTATCCAACGAATGGCAGTGGCGTCTTACTGTTGAGACAATTGCTACCTAACATGCGGTCTTGCGTCAGCATGATTGTGCACGTTTAGTCGAGGGGGAAAAATGAGACTTCAAGAGAGCTCTCTGCCTTCAAGAGGTACTATTCGCCAACTGCGCTGGCCCGGTGTTCCATTTATTGATGGTTTTAATTTGAGTTTGCGAAGTGTAACGTCCCAAAGCCCTAATAGTTTTGCAACGCTGCAATCGCAGAGCTTAAAATTTAGCAAACGATATTATCGGAAGAGCAAAACCTAGAGATAGGCACATAAAGCGTAAATTGATATGCAGAACTATAAATTACGTCTCAGTAACTTGTGTGGGCCGTGCGTGCATTGCTGATTGGATGAATTACCCGAGGTCGTTCCCACACATGTATACGTGCTCCCAACGAAGCACATCTTACTGCAGTGTCTCGGGAATTCTACTTTGGTGGGCAACAATCTTCAGTGTTCACATAAGGAAAAACGTTCTCTCTTTATAATCACTGTTGCATCACGTTTTAGTGTTGTTCTCATCTTTTTTTTTTTGCCCTTAGAGTACAAAGCAGACCGAAATCACGTGCGCTGTTTCTGTCCATTAGAGCCCATTGTCTACCGTCGGTCTACCCTCGCTGGCAGTGTCTTCAATCCGCAAAAGAAACTCGTGAGATAGGCACTCGTGTGGAAATACCAAGCGCGTAAATGAATTTACTTTCGTTTCTTTCCATAGAGCAGCCCTGTAGTTACCGTTATATCCGCAGCACCACAACTTCAGCACAGTGAACGTTTAGAGGCATATCAGACGGTCGGAGAAATTTTTGTTTTTTTAAATTATGCGCCCATTTTTAAGATATCCTTCAACCGCCTTGAAGACTCGCTAAAAAGTGCGGGAAAAAATCTCGAACAGATGCAAATTTTCCCACGGTGCTAAAGCTAAACTCTGCAGGTCTTCGTTGCCATTTCATACGCCTGTTAATTGCTTATGCGTGGTTATTGCACGTGCTGGTTTCTTGGTGCTCCTTTTTGATTGCTTGTTGC
Organism: Amblyomma maculatum; assembly: GCF_055883805.1. Lineage (NCBI taxonomy): Eukaryota > Metazoa > Arthropoda > Arachnida > Ixodida > Ixodidae > Amblyomma > Amblyomma maculatum. The sequence continues at coordinate 84,293,164 of NC_139349.1, forward strand.
CCAGCACTGAGTGTTAGCGCAAAAGGAAATAATTAAACTAGCGCGCATCTAAATGCTGAATCTATTTTCCCATAGGCGAACATATTTTTATCCTAGTTCGCAGCATATTTTAGTACAAGCGTAACGATTGTCGCAAAAATATCCGGGCTGTGTACAATGTACAAGAAGCAGGCTTGAATCGGAAGCGCGCACATTGAAATTTTTAGCTCTAGGCAATAATGTTTTACAGCAGTTTTGTAACTGAAGAGTTGAACACTGAAAGCTAATCAATATATTCTGAAGTGCATTCATTTTTACTCTGTTCTGAGATTTGCAGGATTCTTTTTTAATTAATGATCTTTAAAAATAAAGCTAGATAGCTTTCTATTGTACCGGTAAGGTGTTTCATAAACGAAGTTCACATCAAACGGCGTTAGGAAAAGATTTAACCAGTGCATATATGAAGGTGGACGCTAGAAGAAAGCGATAAGAAATGTTGCGATTGTTACCTCACCTAATGATGTCCATGAGAAGGCAATATAACAGGCAGAGGAACTAGCACGAACCTGAACAACATACTAAGCTATTATTAGAGTAGTTCAATTCCTTTTTCTTTAATTTTTCCGGTCATGGATACGCGCCATATTGTTTCTTTTTTTTTTCCTTTTCGTGTTCAAGGAACGGATAAATGTAAATCTAAATCGAATTCAAATTGTGTTCGTTTCCGTATAGCTTGTGCTGACACCAGTTAGTCCGCAAACGAGGGTGTTTTGTATCATTTGGTTCAGCGATACATTGAAGAAGGGACGACTGGGTAGTATCTGGCTTCCGTGTACTATCGAGACTAACGGTTTGTTGAATTAAGGGTTTACTGAAATTCCACCTAGGTTCACTGCCTACAATGGGAAGCGTCCAATACGGATACAGTACCAAAACGAACACCGTCGTCAACATTTAGAGTTCACAGCTCATGCTAAAACACCTGGTTTCATCGTTCGGGACGCGCATTTCTATACAACAGTCAGGCGGTAGACGTGAAACTGAAATGGCGCAGCCGTTTTCATGTCCGTTCAGCTTTGGTTGTTGTGTTTGTCTTGCATAAAGATCGCTGCCAGACACAAATTAAAGTAATGTACAAGCAGCTGTTGGAATCTAGCGCTCGGTTTACTCGGTTCATTCACCCGCTAGTGTTAACCTGCAGAACCTACAGGGTACATCGTGTCAAATTTTTCCGCGATCTCAACGCACAACGTTTCTGTCGCCGGGCCGTCAGTCGAGCCGACAACAGCGTCGTCCTCGAGTGCCATGCTTTAGCGTCGGACGAAAAGGCAAACTTCTCCGAACTTCAGTCCACCTGTAGTGGTAGACTAGTCAGACGGCGTCACTGATACGGATGTCGCAGTTCCAGGTACGTTTTGGATCCTGGAGGATGTGAGCTAGGAGCTTTCGACCGCGCAGCGCCTAAGGAATTGTGGAGCTACCGAAACGCCGGCTTTCCACAAAAAGGTTACTCAAAAGCGAGCACACTCACAGTCCTTCTCCTAACATTACACTGTCTAGGCTGTCCGGCAAGCCGGCCGCGAATGCAGCTGTATACGCACATTAAGCGAGTGAATACAGAATTTAGTACTGACAAGCCTTCTAAGGTTACACTTTCTTTTTTAGTAGAGGGCGATGCCGCTTGAATCTAAAGATGAGTGCATGTTGTAAAGGTATTTGTGGATTTCACGCGATGACTATTGTTGCAGAAAATAGAGAGATTTAGCTTACCGTGATCCCCGATCCGCCACCGTGACCCGCTACCGTGCGTGGGCGGGGCGCACAAGCTGATTGGTCGCGACGCGGCAGGTCTGTGTGCCGACATCCAGTATGTGGCGCCATCTATCGGCGTCAAGGGATCTGGGCATGCACAGTGGAACGCACGGTGGCGGATCACGGTAGCGGATCGCGGATCACGGTAAGCTAAAACTCTCTAATACCCCGTGCATTACGGTATGCACACTCGTTAACTTCAATAAGGGAAGCCTTTCTTTCTCACATTCGAATCGCGGTCAGCTCCTTAGCCGGACACTTTGCCACACAATGAAAACTAAGTTTTTCGCAATGTTTGAATCTGATTACTCACTCACCGCTTAAAACGCACAAACCTGTAAATGCCTAGAACTGCGCTTAACGCTACGCCTTGTTTCAATGTCGTACATGTCCTTTCATAAAGTAGCTTATTCGCCCAGTCGTCTCAACTGTGGAGGAAGCGCTTCTCTTTTGGCAAGTTCGCGTACACAGAACCTTGATGAAAGTGAGTCTACAGACAGTGCTTGATACCTGTCAATGATTCAGGGAATTGCATGTTGCCGTGTACAATAACAATATCGCCTTGACGGCTACCATGGTGTCTCTTTTTGTTCTTTTTGGTGGTACTTTCTGCGATGATTTTCTCTCAAACCTGGAGCTCGTGCTTCAATTTATGTAGCTTGCCTACTCCTTTTCAAGACAGCTTGCTTTACAGGGTGAACGCCTTTAATGCAAGCTATGTCATGGGATAATATGTTGCATGGATAAGCAAACGCTATCAATGCCACATAACTAATTGAAAGGAAATCGAACAAGGTTTGAGGGGGAGCCTCACTTTTTCTTTTTTTTTTGCATGCAGTGCGACGGACCATTGACAGGGTTTATGTACGCTTTTGCTTCCTAAGAAGAAACGTGGGGGAGAAGGGGAGGGGGGGGGGGTTGTGGAGGGGAAGCGGTCAATAGGGATAGGGCAAAAAATGAAAGAACGTTTCTTTGGGTGTGGATTTCTGTGATCATGGAACTGGTGGTTCCGTGACCTAAACAATAAAATAAAAAAGCGACGCAGAAGGAAAAAATCATCTCACATTGTACTTTTCCTTGCTGCTGCCACCTTTTCACTCTCCTTTTCAGGTCAAGGACCCATCGGTTCCATGTTCATCGAAATCCATACGTCCAGGAAATCTTCTCCTCCCCCCAACTTTTCTTCATCGGAAGCAAAAGCGTAATCGCGCGGCCCAAACGAAGCCAAGTCGCCTTGTCGAAACACTGACTTGACTTGCGAACTCAGGCTCGCCCTCATACTTTGTTCGGTTCTCTTACTTACTGTGTAACCATGATCTTCCCCTCATTCTACCCTGGATGATTAATTTATCACGTTTGAAAACGAGACACGCAGAAACTGACCGTCGTAAATTGAGCTCAGTTTGGTGACGCCATAAGTGGGAAGACTTGCGCTGTTTTGGCCGGTATTTCGCTCCCCGACCGTGGCATAAATGGCGCGCAGCCGCGGATGCTAGCAAGCTGATCTCTGTGCGGCGAAACGCGCACTTACTGTACCTTCATGTTCAAACCACTGTCCTACATCGGGGAGCTGAGAAGTGATAGCTGCCACAACGCAAAGCGAGCAGCGACGCGGCTGTTCAAAGCATCGTTTCGGAAATACGTGCGCGCAAAACAAAATATATATATACTGAAGCGCATTCTCGCGACACGCACTGTACCCGCGTTGATCCTGTCCTCTTTGGCAAGGCAACAAAGCGTGCCGCTCTCAACAACGTGGGTCTCTATTAAAGCTTGCTGTACTACGTATTAATCTCCTCTCTTTCCTTGAGCCTAGAGTTCTCGATACCGTCCTCACGGAGTGCTGCGGCGAAAGGGAGTCTTAATTTCAAAGGAAAAAATAAGTATTACTAACGACAGCCTTTGATTGGTGCTTATGTGACGTCGCGGCCTTAGCGTCGTTCTGGTGCTGTGTGTTGTAGCACGCCTCGCTGGCGTCACGCGCATGTCTCTCTCTTCTTTGCTCCATTAGGAGCCTGCTTCCCAGTGTGCCCCGCCTCCTCCAAAAGGTGTGTGAACTGTGTACTTGTGTATGTATTTGTAAAATTGAAAAACGATAAAGCTTGGAAGAAGTATAAAAAGAAAGAGAATGAGTAAAGGATGTAGAAGGAAGAAAAAAACTCCACCTTTATTTTCGCCCATCGGTTGCCTTCTTCGTACTTCAAATAGCTATGACCTGGCTTGCGGAATGACATTGCTAACATACATTTGGAAACGATAACGCATTAATGCATATAAAACGCACATTGTTTATGGTGAACGTTACCTGACATCCTCTATTTGTAGGTAAGCCTGCAAAAACTGCAACGATTTCGGCAAACGCAGCGCAGTCACATAAGTAGAACAAGATATTCTGCCAACTCACTGCATGCACACGTTTTGATAATCGCCTTACCGATATGCAGGAAGGGAAAGCTCCATACACGTCCAAACAATTCTGGACACATCAGAAACCTACCCGTCCACGAGAAAGAAGCTCTTCTCTCACATCAGAATGTATTATTCTGTCAGCAGTCTCCATTTGGTCCTTGCGTAAAACTGACAGACAGTGGACATCACGGCGATACTTCGCTGTTTCCTTACGTCAATATTTAGTATTTTGTGAGCTTTCTTCAGGGTTCTACACAGCTTTTACTGATGTACTATTAGATACAAGTCAACGCTTGGCAAGGAGAGTTTCTTCTTCATAACTTTAATCGCTTACGAAATTCAAGTTCGCAGAAGTAGTTACGACAGATCAGCAATATATACCGACATGAGAAGTCAAATGCACACTGCTGACTTCTGTCTAAACCGAGTGATCAGTCCTGGTAACTTTTGCTGTGGTTGCAAAGACTTTTCACAAGCCGGAGCCACACCCGTCAGCGATGTACAGGTACAACGTGAAAGCGAACACGCTAACGTTCGAGCTGGTCATGTACAGGGTCGTCCACTTCTAGCTAGAACACGGTCACTGCTTTTAAAGCAACATTGTATCTGACGCAGGCAGATATCGATGCAAAGCGATGCAAGCACACAGAGACACGGATGTGCTGCTTCACATGGCCAGCCACTTTAGATTACTGCGTGGCCGGGTCGGATGCAATGACACCTCGAAAGCAGTGACCGTGTTCTAGCTAGAAGTGGACGAGGCTGTACTTTCGTCTGTTCTGCACACCAGAGACACGCAATGTCGTACTTTCGTGTTGTCCTGCTTAGAACGCCATGTGATTACTCTATTAACACTTCTTCTTGGGCTAGTTGGTACATACTTGAACTGGTGAAAAAAATGCCCCGAGCCATGCGGAACACAAGAAAGAAGCGCCTGCGTCTCGTCTTCTTTCTTGTGGTCTGCATGGTTCGGCGCAATTTTTTCACCAGTTCAAAAAGACTGCTGTGCACCAGATTTTTTGTTGGGTGCACCGTGTTGTTGAGATTACTGTCACTGCTCCTAAAATTCTTACTGTCCTCTAAATTTCCAGCAGGCGTCGTCTTATTTGCGACGGGAGTGGGAATTCAGCTTTTGGAACAGCCACACTCCGTGGGTAGTCCCGCAGCGCCACGATCTCGTGTGTTCCCTTTCATATTCCACCTGCCTGTAACTTCAGCGCGCGAAGTCGCATCCACACTCAGCAGGTTGCGAACGCAACATGCATCATGACAGGCTAGGACGTTCTTATCGCATTGCTACAGGGGTGGAAGCAGACTCAAGCATTTCTCAGCAGCTCAGGGAGCAGTAACAAAGCCATTTTGGAGCGGCTTTGGAGCAATTAAATGAGTTTTAAGCACGATTCTAGGGTCAAACGCTTTTTTATAATTGCAGGTTTCTATTCATGATATTCAAAATGCCCACTTTGATTCCTTGTTATTCAATGTCCATTCCTTTTCTTACTATGCACTAGACGAACAGCCAAAAGATGAAAGATATTTAAAACAACATAGTCTGATTTAAACAACAATTCGGAACAGACCTAGAGTAAATGGAACGCTCACTTATGCACTTGATAACCAAACACTATTTTAACTTAAAGCTTTTTTTTCCTGTTTTAACGTAATAGACTCAAACACGGAACCTACCACTTCAATGCGCTAAAGCAGCGCCATTAGTTTGGAGCTCACATCAGTTGGCACCACATTTGTGCTCTTTATCTTGTGCAAATCCTTTATGATCCTACATCTGTGCTTATATTCCTAAGCACTGCTCAGTAGTGCCTGCAAAGAGGACAGATGGCACTAAATGGTAGCCTTTTCAACCTTTAGCTCATTTACTTCACTGCCACCTGCCAACTGATCATGATGTTTTTGCTTGAACAATGCTGGGGCTTCAGTTTAAAGACTTCGGCGATAGGCTCTGTGTGGCTTTCTAACACTCTTGAGAAGGCTTCTAGTGATTGACACCTTTTGTCGGGCCACCCCATATTGATTCAAGTACGGTTTGGCTGACGTAAGCCTGACGCGCTTATCAATGACAAAGCGGCTCGACGGTGAAGTATCCGTTTGTCTTCATGGCAAAACTATTAGAACAATTTGTGTAGTTTTTCCCAATTGCTGCTCTCGCTTCTCTCTCCACCAGCGATGCAAAAGGCTGGAAAGAAGTGCTATATCACATGCACAGTGCATGTTTCCTGAATTATTCTCCTCTAATCGCTTGTGGGTCATATAAATTTACCTGCAAGCAAATGTTTATCACGCTATTCGCTTGTCTAGCTTTCAAAAATTTGGTTTGTATAGAGCCCCAGTGCAAGCTCCATTATACTTCTACCACCAGTGTGCTGCCATCGTTTCTATGTTCACCTACATTTGGTAGTAAAACACCACGGCAGCACCTATGGAGCAATATTATATTCTGGAGCAGCATGGAGCAGGGAAAGCAATTTGGAGCAGAATGGAGCAAATGGAGCAGCACTTCCACCCCTGCATTATTCGCGATTGTACAGAGACGTTTCTTTTTTTTTTTTTAATAGCAGCTTCTTTGTATCATCGTTACAGAAATGCTTGTATTGGACGTGAAACTTCCGTAACAAAAGCTGCTGAGCACAGGACACGAAGGCTAAGAAACTGCTGCAGCTGGAGACGAAACGTCCCCACTTCTATTTCTCTCGCTTTTTCTAAGCTGGCTATGAGCGTAAGTATTTAAGAGAATGTGGCAACTCACAAGGGAAAAAAAGCTTGGTCAATTTTCTCAAGACTCGTGCGCTGCATACACATCTTGTAAAACTAAAATTCGCGCCTGTTAGCTGAACATTCCGCACAAATCACGAGTAATCACTCTTGGCGTCGAAAGAACTGGAACCTAAAAATGTTTGCGCACTGTCCAAGCATTGGGTTCAGCGAATTCAAGTGCAAACATTCTCGATCGAGGCAATGTGGCAGGTGCGCTCATTCAAGGTAAGCATTGCTTTCGCCGGCAGCCCTGCGCCAGCATGGAATCCTTCGATGCACGACGTCTGATCAGGTAAGCACCGTATTTCAGATTACGGTACACCAGTTTTTTAATTAGTCGCATGGGCTTTGTTGGAATCTAAGTAAGGGCGTCTAAACTCATAAATCTGTCGGCTTTTTTCCCTCTTTCTCATACTGTTAGGCAATTTTCTACATCAGAGAGTTGCTCGCACTGAACGCCGATTTAAAAAAAAAAAAAATACCGGTTCAGCCAGTGACCGTCCCTGTGGCCTAGACCCCAATGCTGTGATGGGCGCTGCACAGCAACCGCCGAGGGTAGAAATCGGCTAATGCTGCTGTCCATAGAAACTTCAAGACTGCTCCTTGCCTCCACGCACCGAAAGGCTTCGGAAATATAGCGAGAGTTCCTGCATCGTGCAACAATGCATGGTGACCAGTATTGATCGGGCGACCCTACGCTATCGATCCCCGCGGATGCTGCGCAGAGAGCACCTGTTTCTGTGCAGCCTTCTCGGAACGGCCTTTGGCATTGCCGCCCGTGATAAGAGGCACACGCGTGATCAGCGTTTCATAACGATCAGGCTCGAGAACGACAAGAGCTTGAGTATCGGTGCACAGACTTCAAGGACGAATGCGAGCGCAGTGCGTTTCACACGCGAAGTACATGGTATGTATATTGAGTACGAAGGTAGTGAGATTTGCTTTTAAAAAAATTAAGTCATATTTCAGAGACTCCGGCTGTATTCTCTTGCTCTACTTATTACAGCTGAAGATTTACCATGACATCATATCCTATAATTTCAGAAAAGCCGCCGCGTACAGTCCGATACAAGAGATCAATGGGTTAGATGTTTTATGCCAACATATAAATAAATGCTCACGAGGGTGTTGTTGCGGTCTAGTTAAGCAAAATAAAGGCTGGTGACTACGACGAAAGCAATCACTTGCGGGGTATCATGCCAGCGTACTTCGAGCACCCCAGGTAGTCTAGTTACGGCGCACACCACTACAGCGTCCTTCAGTAATGGTCTAGGTGTGATTTCGAGATGAACAGTAAGACCTACAATTTGCAAGTTCTAGCGAGTGCCTTATAATGGTTTCTGCTACGATTTTAAATTAGAGATTTTGAAGTCGCGTGTACCAGAAAGAAGAGTTGGAAAACTGCTGGCTTTCTCTAAAATATACGGGATAACAGTTTCCACAAAATTGCAGGCGCTGCATGTTGTGACATCATCGCCCCGACAATAAGGTGAACTTGGTGCATTGTACGTACAGCCTGGTCCACTTCTAGCTATAACACGGTTACTGCTTTCGAAGCGTCATTGCGTCCAACCCGACCGCGCAATAAAGCTAAGTGGCAGGCCATGTCAAGCAGCACGTCCAGGTCCCTCTGTGCTTACTTCGCTTTGCATCGATATGTGCTTGCGTCGAACGCTACATTGCTTTGAAAGCAACGATCGTGTTCGTGTATAGCTACAAGTAGACGACCATGTACAGCCTTCGTCAAAAGATTAGAGCCCAGAAGGTTTGCTTTTACACCGTATATCATGGCTTCTTTAACAATCGTGAAAGTCCTAGCTATTGGAGAGGGTAGGACGAAAAATCATCTTAAATTCAGCAAGTTTGGAAACCTGGGAATGCATTATGAGCCACATGGTATTGCTTAGAAGCAGACCCTATGGGCTCTAAATTTTTGACAAAGACTGTACGACAATGGGACGATCGAACAAGGTGGCTTAGTGATAGAAAAGGTGCCGAGACCTCCGTTTTCATTTTGGGTTATGCACTGTTGTTGCATAACTGATTAAGACTTACAGCTGTACGCTTGCAATCATGAAAATAAAGGAAGCAAACAGTCGGTTGACATGATTCTACCCCATACTGTAAACATTTTGCTGTGACCGCAGGAAGCTACCAGCCCACCTTCTTTGGTGGCTGGGGAATCTGAAGCGGCTTATACGCCCACAAATTCAAAACAATTTTTCTTAGGCTTAATTTTGCTCTTCGTACTAACTGGAAACTAACGCCGCCCTCGCCTTTTGCGTCAAGCTGTACCTGTTACGGTAGCTGTCAAAAATCAAATTCATACGAAATGTGGAAACTCAACAGACCGCCGAGATAAATATTGCGATCCTGAATAAATTACGATTTTGAGTGGTTTAGTTTCGTAACGTTATCCTGAGAAAACTTTGTCTAGTTATCAAACTGAGACAAGGTGTATAAAGCACAGTGGTCTGGATGGCACCTGCAAAAAGTACTTGTTGCATAGATTAATAGACCTAAGCAAAGGGCATGACGTCACAAAATACGAGACTACAAGACTGACCTCTGAAAGGCTTCTACCGGAAGGGTTGATTCAGAAGTCGCAGATGTAGGCGGCTGCATCACAGCGATGTTTCCCTGCAATGTAGACCAAAACGGTTGCACAGCCACCTTCTTTGCGCGCTTCATGCTCAGATCACTGCCCAATTGAAACTTCGCATGGACGTTCATGATGGGGGCATTGAAAAAAAAAAAAAGTGACTACAACTTCAGAGAAGACGTAGAAGAGGGAATTTCTTTTTTACTCGAAAAGTGAGCATGTTTTTTGATCGTCAAAAAATCTCAGACGAGAAGGAAACTAGTTCCAGAATCCAGAACTACAGACGAGTAACGCCAAGGTTGGCGTGCGGCTCGCTTTGCGACGTTTGTTCTTTTTCTGTATTATTTTTAGCTCTCCAACTTTTCGTCGTCCGACATAGCGTTGCATCCAAGGAAGGATAGCGGTGTTTTTTATTGACGCTAAATTTTCTATCGTCGAGTATGTCAGTGCTAAGAACGAAAATTTGGCTACACCAAACCTTGGCAAATTTCTTGTTTAGCCTTGTTGTCGGTAGGTGGCACTAGGAGCGGCGCTATGCGCTACCATCGCTTTTGAGCATAGATCGACGGAGCCTAGGTTTCGGGTTTGAGAGACCTATTTGTTTCTGTTTAGCGCCGGCACCGCCTTTCACTGAGAAATTGCACACAACATCTTTTAGTCCTAACTCCGAGAAAGTGACTTGGCAATAGTATCGGAGAGCAAACATATCATGGTGCTTCTAGATTAAGTAACCAATGCGAGCTGCCTCACGTTCAGATCACGTTTGCACTTGTACACGCCACGCAGTCACTCTGACCGAATCAAGCGCCCTTTCAGTTCAGTTCAGGCGTTCAGTCGTGTCCGACTCTTCGTGACCCTATGTACCATGTCACGCCACGCTTTCCGGTCTCTCACTATCTTCTTAACATCACATAGCTTCATCTGCAATGCCTCGAGAATGCCATCTAACCATCGCGTTCGCTGCCTACCCCTTCTCCGGCGACCCTCAACCTTTCCCAACGTCAAATCTTTCTCCAGCGACCCCTCTCTTCTCATCAGATGACCAAAGTAGCTGAGCTTTAACTTTAGAATTTGACCCTCCAATGAGCAGTCAGGGTTTATGGTCGACAATATCGACTGATTTGATCTTCTGGCTGTCCAAGGAACTCTTAAGAGTCTTCGCCAGCACCACAATTCAAACGCGTCAATTCTTCGGCGGTCAGCCTTTTTCACAGTCCAACTCTCGCATCCATACATCACAACTGGAAAGACCATAGCACGGGTTATACGGATCTTGGTTGGCAGACTAATGTCTCTGCTCTTTACTAGGCGGTCAAGGCTAACCATTGCTCTCTTTCCCAGAAGCAGGCGTCTCCTAATTTCATGGCTGCAGTCTCCTTCCGAGGTAATCTTGGCGCCCAAGAACAGAAAATCTGTCACAGCTTCCACTTCTTGTCCATTGATGCTCCAGGACTTGATAGGGCAAGAAGCCATGATCTTCGTCTTTTTAATGTTCAGTTTAAGCCCAAACTTCTCACTCTCTTCTTGTACGCGCATCAGAAGAAGCGCCCTTTAGATCGTCAGAAGGCGTAACAACGTCTGTACGTATTAATTTCGCGAAAAGGCTTCTGCAGTACTTTTGATTCAAACGTGCGTCAATTATAGCACGTTGATTGGTTAGAAAATTTAAAAACAAGTCTGAGTAAAAGGAGCTTCCGCATTTTTCTGCGCGGAGCTAGCCCTTGCCAAATCTCTGCGCCAAATTGGTATTCCCTTATCGACCAGTGAAATTTTCTCTGCACTCAAGTGACAAAGAAACGCAGCACCTAAGCTGTCGCCGCATAGACGTCTGCCTGTGGCGAGTATCTCAGACACACCGGCGCTCTTCTTCGCGATGAGCGCTGCCTATCGCGGATGGAAAGGATGGCAGTATTACTGCTGTGAGCCGATATAAGGAATAATCCAGTTTACAAAGTTATTTAGACATCATAAGTGAAATAGAAAGTAAAGGTATAAACAGCTATAGAATGGTTCCTGTCGAAGAACCTAAATATATATATATAAGTACTTAGCAAGCCATAAAACCACCTTCACAGAACGAAGGAAGCAGAACAAACTTATAGCCAAGGAAACATGGGCCATGTATAAGAAATAGTTGGAAGCTGCGCCCCGAGATATATAGAGAGAAGCGGTGGGCAACAGATAACTCTAAGGCTGGCAGTAGACTACAATACAGTTAGCAATGGAGAGTCTTTAACGCTCTATAAGTATGTGTATAAAGAGGAAAGGAAATTAATAAGCAAAAGTTGTAAAATCTGCTGCCTGCCTTCGAAAGAAAACAAAACAGCGAGAAATAGAAAAGTCTTAAGCACACTACAGTTATGTCTATAAGGAGCTAAAAACACTCCAAGGAAAGGTATAGCCGGCTTGGTAGCTAGTACGAAACCACGGTTGGCGACACCTAAATTTATAGCAGACTATAAACATGTCTGTTAAGTGATAAAGAAATGTATACAAAGGCTACAGAAAATTAGGGCGTGACAGCTGAACAAGGCCACAAGATGAAGGATAAAAAGTGTTATTGCCAGCCATACAAAATGCTAAACTGCAATACATAGGCAGACCCAAGTCAATAAAAAGGGTCAAAGACTTCTACAGAAGGAAAAATAGCAAAATTCAAAGACTGCCATAGGAACGGCTATAGATATTTGGCACAGATGCTTACAGCCGACCATTTCTATAGCTGAAATTTCTAGCCTATTCGTTCCTTGCTCTTACCTTTAAAATTGCCAGAAAGATATTTTTCCTCTCGAATATCAGACCACAGGTAATGAAGGGGAGCCCCGTGAAACCGCATACTGAATCCAGGGAAGCTTTTTCTAGTTTACCTCTATATATCGGGTGCTGAATGGGCATTTAGCAAAGGTATAAAAAAGCACTCGGAAATCTATACCTATTCTGCATGGAGCTCGATATCTTGTGCGGCCTAGGCTTAATATTATGGCATAACGGCAAAAAGCACTTATGCGGTGATTGAATATACGGTAACAAAGACAAAGAGCGCCGGCAAGATGGGTTAGACGCCGTCCGTGGCGTATGATGCTGTATTGTTAAATCTTGAAACATTGTATCTCCAGCTCTCTTGTATGGCTACGCCATTAACTCTTCACTTAGTCGTCGCGGAGACCTCCAGCTTTCTAACATCATGCGCACTTTGGTGCAGTCGTTCACTTCGCAATCACTTCTTTTGATGTATCAGAGCCGAGCGCCCATGTGAAGCGAGTCTGAAGAGGATCGAACTACCATACTTTTATTTTATTTGTGTTATTTAACGAAACAATGAGCACTTTTACGGCTTGTAACAGATCGCGTTTGTTGCTATTGATATACAATCATACGAACAAAAAAAGCGTCACATAGGTAGAGTAACCCGGCTGAATCGTTCTACCAAATGCAGAACACATCACTCGTATTCACCCCTCTGTGCATAGTGCATTAGGAATCGACTACATTGAATTACAGCATATCAAAACTTCGCTTCAACGTGTTCGTGCACTTTGCGATGGATGTGCTTAATTCACCCGTTTCAGTACAAGCAAAAGTCCTCCACTGTCTCCTGCATTCGCTCTCTGGAAGTAGTGAACTTTGCGGGTATACCCTTTAGCTACAGAGCACTGTGGTCGTATGCAACGTTGAATGGCATAAAAATTGGATCCCGCGTGCTTTAATATACGAGACAAGCAATTGGAGCGGAGGCAGTGGTTTCAAGAACTCCAAAATTGAAGATCGCGATAGAAAGAAATGCATAATTAGAGAAAAAAACAGGGCACATTATGTCACATATATTGAAACCAGAATAATCAACTTATACTTTATATTTAACGATGAGAGAAAGCACCGTGCAATATGTGATGATTATTATTCTGATTTAAAATCACTAAGGGTTTTAGCTCCACTATGGAACCCCCTTCATGGATCACTGCCTTGTCGTGGCGGAGGGGCTTGCGAAACTCGATGAAGTCGTGAGCTCTGCTGTGTAGGGCCACCCAAGATAGACAGGTCACGGCAGAGAGTTCTGACAAAATGTGATTCACTGGAGAAGGTAATGGCAACCCACTCCAGTATTTCCTGCCAAGAAAACCCTATGGCCAGTCACAATACCATTATCGATATGGCGCCGGAAGATGAGCCCCCCAGGTTGGAAGGCGTCCCATATGTTACTGGGGATGAACAAAGGGCGATTCCTAGTAGCTCCAGGACGAATGAAGCGGTTGGGCTAAAGCCAAAAGGACGCTCAGTTGTGGATGTGTCGGGAAGCGACCGGTAAGTCCGATGTTGCAAGGAGATATATCACATAGCAACATGGAATGTAAGATCTATGACGCAAGGTAAACTGGATATCGTCAAGCGAGAAATGGACAGATTGAACATTGATATCTTGGGTATCAGCGAGCTCAAGTGGACCGGAATGGGATAATTTAACTCCGGCGACCATTATGTCTTTTATTGTGGGCACGAATCCAAGAGAAGGAATGGGGTCGCTCTCATAGTAAACAGAAGAATGGGCAAAGCAGTGCTAGGGTACAACCCCAAAAACGACCGAATGATTTCACTTCGGATCCAAGGTCACCCTTTCAACATAACAGTTATCCAAGTCTATGCACCGACCACTGCTGCTGAAGAAGCTGACGTTGAGAGATTTTATGCGGACCTACAATGCCTTTTAGACCGCACTCCATCATCAGACGTCGTTTTTCTCATAGGAGACTGGAATGCTATGTCGGGAGTGAAGAAATATCCGGAATTACAGGCAAGTTCGGTCTTGGTGAGCCAAATGAAGCTGGGCAGAGGCTAGTAGAGTTCTGTCAAGAAAACAACCTGACCATAGCGAATACTCATTTTCAACAACACAAGAGGCGCCTGTACACATGGATTTCACCGGAAGGTCTGTACAGGAATCAGATCGATTATATTATTTGCCGGCAGAGATGGAGAAGCGCTATACAAGCAGTAAAAACAAGGCCTGGGGCCGATTATGGCACCGATCATCAGCTTCTTGATGCCAAAATTAAGCTTGGATTGAAGAAAACGCAGAAAACTAGAAGGCCTTTCAGGTATGATCTGGATCAGATTCCATTAGAATATGCTGTGGAAGTGAGGAATCGATTTCAAGAATTAGATCTAGAAGACAAAGAGCCCGAAGAGATGTGGACTGATGTTCGTGATATAATACAAGAAGTTGCTACTAAGGTAGTTCCAAAGCAAAAGAAAGGCAAAAAAGCAAACTGGTTATCTGAAGAGGCTTTGCAAATAGCTGAGGAAAGGAGGATGGCAAAAGGTATGGGGGAAAGAGAAAGATACAAGGTTCTCAATGCGGATTTTCAGAAAATAGCAAGGAGAGATAAGAATGCCTTCCTGAACATACAGTGTCAAGCAGTTGAGGACAACAGCCAATTAAGGAACACAAGAGCTCTGTACAAGACAGTCAAAGATATCAAAGGAAGCTTCTGTGCTAAGCTGGGCGTGATAAAGGACAAACGAGGCAAGGACCTCACTGAAGCCTCAGAGATAAAGAAGAGGTGGCAGGAATACACAGAAGAACTGTACAAGAAGGACCCGGATGTGCAAACACAACATAGGACGGTTGTGATTACTGATCTCGAGCCGGGCATCCTGAAGAGTGAAGTTGAATGGGCCTTAGCCAGCCTTGCTAAGAACAAAGCTAGCGGAATTGATGGTATTCCAGCTGAGTTGCTTCAAAACCTCAACCACGACGCTGTTAACACACTGCATGCATTATGTCAAAAGATTTGGACAACCCTGCAGTGGCCACAGGATTGGAGGAGGTCAGTTTACATCCCCAATCCAAAGAAAGGCAGTGCCAAAGATTGTTCCAACTACCGCACGATCGCGCTTATTTCGCATGCTAGCAAGGTGATGTTAAAAATCCTGCAAGGTAGGCTGCAGCAGTATGTGGATCGGGAGCTTCCGGACGTGCAAGCTGGGTTTCGCAAGGGCTGAGGAACTAGAGACCAAATAGCCAACCTTCGCTGGATCATGGAAAAAGCAAGAGAGTTCCAGAAACCCATTTACTTCTGCTTTATTGATTATGCGAAAGCGTTTGACTGCGTAGATCACAGCAGATTGTGGCAAGCTCTCCAAGAGATGGGAGTTCCAATTCACCTCATCTGTCTCCTCAGGAACCTTTATGAAGGGCAAGAGGCCACAGTCAGAACTGGGCATGGTCTTACTGATTGGTTTCCGATTGAGAAAGGGGTGAGACAAGGCTGCATACTGTCGCCCTGCCTATTTAACCTATATGCAGAGTGCATCATGAGGAAGGCCGGTCTGGACGAGTCTTCAGCTGGAGTGAAGATTGCTGGAAAACGTATCAACAACCTTAGATATGCGGATGATACCACTTTAATGGCAGAAAGTGAAGTGGAACTCAAGAGACTTCTGATGCGCGTACAAGAAGAGAGTGAGAAGTTTGGGCTTAAACTGAACATTAAAAAGACGAAGATCATGGCGTCTTGCCCTATCAAGTCCTGGAGCATCAATGGACAAGAAGTGGAAGCTGTGACAGATTTTCTGTTCTTGGGCGCCAAGATTACCTCGAAAGGAGACTGCAGCCATGAAATTAGGAGACGCCTGCTTCTGGGAAAGAGAGCAATGGTTAGCCTTGACCGCCTAGTAAAGAGCAGAGACATTAGTCTGCCAACCAAGATCCGTATAACCCGTGCTATGGTCTTTCCAGTTGTGATGTATGGATGCGAGAGTTGGACTGTGAAAAAGGCTGACCGCCGAAGAATTGACGCGTTTGAATTGTGGTGCTGGCGGAGACTGTTGAGAGTTCCTTGGACGGCCAGAAGATCAAATTAGTCGATATTGTCGACCATAAACCCTGACTGCTCATTGGAGGGTCAAATTCTAAAGTTAAAGCTCAGCTACTTTGGTCATCTGATGAGAAGAGAGGAGTCGCTGGAGAAAGATTTGATGTTGGGAAAGGTTGAGGGTCGCCGGAGAAGGGGTAGGCAGCGAACGCGATGGTTAGATGGCATTCTCGAGGCATTGCAGATGAAGCTATGTGATGTTAAGAAGATAGTGAGACACCGGAAAGCGTGGCGTGACATGGTCCATAGGGTCACGAAGAGTCGAACTCGACTGAACGCCTGAACTGATAAATGCAACATGCAACATAAGGATTGCTATCCTTGCCATAAACTTTCGTAGTGACTGCCAACTGCACCTTCAATTTACTGCCTACTGGTGTGTCAAGATTAGTGAAAAAAAAAGTTATAGTAGGCCAGAATTCAAGCATTTCATATTTCTTGCAGTATCTTCTTTATTGCAGCTCCAATTTAGTTTCCTTCCACTCTAATCTCTATTCTTTTTAACTTACTGCGTTATGTGCATCCTACGTGGGCACGTTCATTCACCTGCTATATTATTTTTTGCCGCAATGTTTTTGCTCTTTTCGGCAATAACTATGCAATTTAAAACTGTTTAAAGATTCCATTGCTCATATGACTTCGATATGCTTCAATAAGGCCAGTAATAATATTGTCTCTTGTGTGCTATTCTCTAGCGCAGCCTAAGATCTGTCTGAATAAACGTCGTAACAATATATACGAGGTGAAGGAGAGAAAAAATATTTATTGATTGATCATGGCTCTGGTTGTCACCTCAAGCTGAACAGTTGGGACGAGAAAAACATAGAATCGTTCTGTGCGTATCGTTCTGTGTCATGCTTATATGTTTGAAGCAATAAAGTGATATTTCACATTAAAATTCACGGTCTTTCTTTCAAGCTGTCAAGCAGCAGGTCGTTTTTTTTCCCACGGAAGCCCTGAAACAGGGCTCATGGGTCATACGCATGACAGGCACAACCCTATACTGCTTCTGCACACCTATGCAAAGCTCCACTCTCCCGTAAAATACTCTTAGGCTAATAATGTTAGCGGCTAGTTTCAGATAAGGGTTCGAACCGGCTACATATGTGCCTCGATTTTTAGCCGTTAACTGTAACTGAAGCTGTCCACTGGGGAATGATACAGATACTGTGCCTTTCTTTTCTCCAAAAAACCAAACCAACTGAAGACACTTGAGACTTTGTCAAACCCTACGCCATTCTCTCAACATGAAGAAGCCAAGTAAAATCACGCCAAATAGTAGTTTCGCAAGATTTAATTGGTTTAATTTGGTTTAATTTTTGCCATCTGACCCTAAGTGACGGCATGAATTGTATAGCCGCACTGTGACGCATTCGCGTATTTTTTCTTGCAGTTTTACTGTTAATTCAGACATGTTGACAGCAGCCAAATCTCGCAAGGTTTGCCGAAAACGAAATGTCACGCTCCCTGCGTCACTGTTCTCTCCCCCCCCCCCCCCCCTTTTTTTTTTTCGGGAAAAAAAAAAATCCGCAGTGCTCGCTTTTTACCGGAGTCGTAGAAGGTCAGAGAAAACCCAATATCGCCAATTGCCCAAGTGTGACGTGAATTTACCCCTATAGCTAATACCGTGAACAAACGCTCTCGTCTACTGGTGTCCCTGCCTCGCTACAGTGCATGCTGTAATACTGGCCAGTGAAAGGCAGCTATCCGGCTTCGCACGCGCCTAAGATAAGCCAGTGTTTTCACAGGAAGTGTCATTCTTAGACAGCAGCGCCAGGCCATCTTGCTGATTGTGCGTCTCAGTCAGGAAGCCGCTGAACTAATTTGCTGACTGTCTATATGTCACGCAGATTGCTTGGCCGTCGGGCTTGACACACACTTTGGAGAAAGTAGAGAAGTAAAAGAAGGAAACAATTTTTTCCGACGATGCTTCTCTTCTCACTAAGAAAACGAAAAGCCTGAGTGACGTTCAGAGAGATGTTGTAAAAGGCTTGTTCATAACTGGCTTATATCTTTTCTCGCTATCTTTATCTGCACCCC
Organism: Amblyomma maculatum; assembly: GCF_055883805.1. Lineage (NCBI taxonomy): Eukaryota > Metazoa > Arthropoda > Arachnida > Ixodida > Ixodidae > Amblyomma > Amblyomma maculatum. Next base: position 84,311,650 of record NC_139349.1, read on the forward strand.
ACATGGACCATATTTATTGTCAGAGCTACCCGACTCCATCTGGCGCAAACTTACACCCCTCCCCCCATAACCACTGGCTCTGGTATGTTTGCATCTGCATGAATTAATGTGTCCACGGAGCTAAACCCACATCTGCACAATAGCCAGGATCATCAGGACGAGAGAAGAAAGGATGCTCAGTAGTGGCCTAGGTATATGGTGCCGGTAACGAAAGTTTAATTAGGCGAAGCTTTATATAATTCACGCAGAAGGGGAAAACGAGGATTAGGTAACAGAACGGACGTTGGGGTGATGTCGCTAGAAAAAACTGTGTATACGACAGGTTAGTTAGGGAATTTGGGGCTGCCGGAATGTTCGGAAAACGCTAACGCTGATAATCCACAAGAAAGGGGACGAAAAAGACTTCACATATTACAGATCGATCAGCTTATTGTCCGCCGATTGCAAGGTGTTTACAAAGGTAATCATTAATAGAATCGGGACAAACCTAGACATCAACCAAAAAAAATGATTAATGGGCTTTAGCGCCTCAAGGCTAAATCTGCTATGAGGGATGGAGCTGTGGGGGATCCCTGTCTTCACCCCCTGGTGTGGTCGCACACTAAATGGGAGCCTTGGTATCGTCTCCATATAGTAAAGCCTCACAATGCATCGGAACGGCCGGGCTCAGCAGTCGAGCGCTGCAACCACTGAGCCACAGCGACAGTGCTCAACAACAAAATAGCACCAGTCCAAGACCCTAACGCTCACGTGGTACGAGAACGCGCAGATTATAACCAACTCTTGTATGAAGCCTTTAATAACTACGAGAAAGCATTTTACTCAGTAGAAACCTCAGCAGTCATGCAGGCATTATGGAGCCAGGACATAAAAGAGCCATACGCAAACGACTGGAAGATATATCTGTGGTGGCTGCCCACCGTATAATCCTCCATAAATAAAGTAACAAAATTACGAATAACGAAAGGGTCCGGCAGTAAGATACGATCTCCCCGGGGCTACTCGCCCTAGTTTAAAGGGGGTATTAAGATAACTGGATGTGGAACAGTTAGGGATTAGAGTTAATAAATAATAACCCATTAAAAATGCGACTCGCTGTTGGTATTGCCTTGCTAATAGCTAGGGGAAGAATTACTAAGTGGAATAAATAACCGAGAAGCAAAGCAGAACGGTAGGTCTAAAATTGATATGGATTAAAACAAAGTTGTGTTCCACAGTCGCGGAACAGAACAGGCGTTTAAGATGTTAGCGAGGCGCTAAAAGTGAAAGGAAAAAAGAAAAAGAAATTTACTTAGGACGAGTAGTGGATGGAGATGCGGCAAGAACACGAGACAGTGAAATAACTAGAGGTTTGGGATGGAGACCATTTGGCAGGTACTTCAATATCATGTGAATGGTAGTTTTCCAGTACTCCTTAAGAGGAAACTATACAAAAAAATTCTTACCGGAACTTTCCTTTGGGTGAGGAACGTGCCAGACTATAACGAGAGGGTTACACTTAAGTTCAGGACAAAGCAGCCAGTTTCGGAAAGGAAAATTGTAGATGCAACGTTGAGATACGGGAAGGGCGCAGAATCAGTCAGGAAACGAATGCGAGCTAATGCGATTATAGCAGAAATTAGGGAGAACAAATGGCCATGGGCAGCGCATATAGAGCGAAGGCAAGAGTACCGATGCTTCTTAAGGTTAACAGATTGGATTCTAAGAGTGCGCAAGCATACCGTGGGACGGCAGAATGTTAGGCGGATGGATAAGATTGGGACATTTGCGGAGATAAGAGATAAAGAGGGCGCATTGACACAGTGCCGGGTCAATCGGAGAAATATCGGAGTGACCTACACCCTGCAGTGGGCATAGCTAGGCTAACGATAATAACGACGAAACGTTAGGCATTGGCCATTATTATAATTATTTCAGCCCTCATGGCTTGCAGGGGGGTTATAATAGGCGGCTGTGCTGACACTTGCATAGCCAGTCGATTTCTTCTTTGTCTGCTTGAAAAACTTTTTTTCGGGTATTTTAAAGTTCGAAGGGGCCAGGTCCATTTCTCACAATCACTATATATGTGGCTGCATTCCACAAGAAGCGAAATATATTCCATTCAAAACTTGAGTATTTATTGCACTTCTCAGTCGTACATTTAGCTTTGTGTATAATAGAGAGGCAGAGGTGTGGTAATTGAGGAATACTTTTAAAATGTCTAACCCTTCGAAGCTGTTTACTGAGCTTATGAAATACAAAAAGAAAATTAATTCATTCTCAAGAAATGCTACGCATCTATAGTTGTAAGCCAGTTTGTATGCTTTAGTAAACAAGCTACGACTCATAAAAAAAAGGTCAAGAAACAGCAGGCGTAAGTTTAAACTGCAAAGTTACGTCCCCGTTAAAAAGAAAAAAAGAAAAGTCGAGTCATTTAGCTGCAGTCTTTTATTCGTATGTGCTTTAATATACTTAAACCTGAATTCCACTTATGATTCAGCAAGTTTTCGACTGCCGAATTTCAGTTGTCAATTTATTTTGAAGCCTACACATTTATAACGAGACGGCCGGTTGCTATAGAACTAACAGCTTATTAACGTGTACTATTGATTCCCCTCACCTGAATTTACGTTCAACGTTAGTCTGTTCAATAAGTGCTGCCAGTTGCCAGTTGCTTTGAAAGATTTTGTGTTTTGTGTTCTTTCTCTCTCTCTCTCCTCCCCCTCTTCCCTGCAATCCAGTCGCGATTTAACGCACGTTCGAGAGCAAGCAGATTGGCTCCGTATAACTGAATTAGAAAAAAAGAATAATTCGAGCGGACTCACAGTCACTCGTGTTTTTGGTTTTAGCTGACACGCAATATTGACGAATTTCGTTGATCAATAACAGGCTCTCATTAAGAGCCCTAGATTTTCGAAACGCGGTGCAGTTTGTTGGACTCGAAATTCAGCCAGACAGACGCGCATGACGGCAGCGAACGAGTTTTACGATGAGCACGATTAACGCTGATGAATGAACTTCTCTAAGCACCAGCGCTCTCACTGGCGAGTAGCAAATTCGTGGGCTAGAAGTTTCCCGTTTTTCGATTAACCGGCATAACAAAGATAATATAGAACACAATTTCTTTTATTGGCGTCACTGCCGAGGAACAGGCCATAAACGCTTAGAATTTGAATTTGAGTTCGCAATCACGTGCGAAAATACGCCAAAGACTAACTTGCCATGAAGGGAGTTGTTTCAGCACAGATGCATATATTTAATCGATTAGTCTCTCACAATGAGAGAAAAGATAACCAAATCCTTGTAAATTAGAATTAATAGCTTATCCCAAGCGTGTCCATACAAATATCCTTAGTTATGTATAGGCAACCCTTCCAAACTAGCTCGTCTCGCCACGCTGGTAGCTACCAGGCAAACAAAATTATGGAAGTTCATTTAGCTTCCTCGTCATTCTGCGCAAACAATGCGTCCTGCAAGGATTTGCAAATGAGTGTGGCGCCCAAAAGGCGTCTTTTCGGGAAATCCGCGACATAGCCTGCAATTTTCTGCGCTCAGCTTAGGCATAGAAAATAGCAATGTACGCGTTTGAAATATGGTCTGAGCAACCGCAGATAGAGATGAATTTATTGAAAGGAAAGGCAGAGAGGTTGGCTGGAATGAATAAAATCTGGCCTGCTACTCTGCACTGGGGAAGGGGAGAAGAAAGAAGATCATGATGGGTGACAATGTGAGAGAAGGCGCAGTAACGTCGCACCGCGGAGGGAGACCAAATACAAGCGGCAATTTTGAGCGCAATGTTTAAGTTTCGCAGGCTTAAAGAGCATGCAATTGAATTGAAGGCTAGTGCTGCCTGAATATGTGCACCGTACCCCTACAAAGCGGTAAACCCATTGTGAATACCACCATCGATGTCGGCAAGCAACGGGACGCGGTAATAAGCTTGAGCTAACCTGTGATAACCACTTCTACACGCAGTCGACCCCATATCCCGGAGGAGAAAGAAATACTCTACTTAAAGGGCCACTGTCCAGGGAAGGCCCTTTTAAGAAAAGGAGCCCAGTGTTTCGATCAGGTACCGGAGATAGTCTGTGCAAAATTCTACAGCGACACGCGCGCCGCAAAGCATCGAAAATACAATTCAAAGCTCCCTCATGCTCTCCTTTGAGAAGCCAGCTTCACCGCTCCCTGCGCTGGCCCGACGGGCCACGATAATGACGTACGTATCGGGAACGACGTCCATTGGTCCGTCTAGCTGACTGACGGGAGAAGGATGGGTGTCTACCGCTCGCAGCGCGCTTTTCCCTCGCCACGGCCAGACTGAATCCAGCGGCGCGCGCTCCCTCGACCGTTTTTTTTTTTTTCGCGCTCGTGGAGAGCCACGCCCCACCTCCCGCCAAACGCGGAGGAGGAAGGGGAATTTGTATTGCGGAGGCTAGACGACCTCGGGCAGGAGAGTGAAAAACCTTTGCGAGGGAACGGAAGGAGAGAGGCAGGATAGAATCGGGCGATTGCGGTGGCTGTAACTGCGTTATTAGTTACTCTTTTCAAAAACATTTTGCGGCCTTGCGTTCCAGGGGCGAAGTCTCACAGTCACCGGGGAAGAAAATATTTTCGACCGGAGGGTGGACAGTGGGCCTTTAAGTCGAATAAAATGAGTGGTTGTTTGGCTGCGGCCTGTCGAACCAGAGTGACGCCAAACACTTCAGAAACGAGGAGTGAAATAAGGACAGTCCGGAGATTATGTAGTAATGTGATGGCAACTTCAAGGCGGAGGTTCCGTTTGATCGAGCTCTGCTACATTGACAAGGACGCGGGACCAGGGACTGCCTAAACATCAAGAATATAAACATGCTTCCCAAACACGTTTCACCGCTTTGTGATAGGATATAAAATGCGCCAATCGGAGCGCAGTCAAAAGCACCGCTGTGGAGTCCTTCCCCGATAACATCTGAATGATATAAAGGGGCCTTGCTTGTTTTGTATTTCTGCTGCCGAACATATCCCCGGTGGCATCGAAGCTGCCCCTACGCGAATAATAAAAAAACAATGTGGTACGCGTAATATCTGAGGTTCATGAAGTGGATAAATAAAAATATCCCACTTGAAATCCGACGACATTAAGACCGAAGCACACACAACATCGTCACACTATCCTCTCAAATCTTTACTCCATCGCATTGCAACATTCGTAAAGCGACGTCGACTACTTGTCGTTCTGGTATTTTGTGCTGCACGAAGGCATACGTATTGGCCCTCATTGAGATAAACAAGGGAGTTTGATCATTCTGGAAAATAAATCCCCCATCGGAAGAGCAAACGCGCAATCACAGTAACTACTATACTCGATCGAAACTGTTATAACTGGGCTGTATCGTTAGGAATAAAAACTAAACTGTATATATATACAGATGAAACGGATAGCACACAGTGCCAGAGAAGAGTGACAAAATATGCTTGCTGCAAGACACAAGGGCAAATATTCGGTGTAATGCTAGAACACATATCGCGTATCTTTTCGCATTGCCCTTTCTGTTTACTTTAAGCTCTAACAGCCTTCTGTCCTGCATCAGAAAACTCGTATCGAACTGCGAAAACAGCTCAAGGTATATACAAGAAAGGACCAGGGTTGCCTGCGAAACCGAACACGAAAAGGTCATCAGAGAACACGGGCTGGATCTTTACGGGGAGGCCAAAGCGACATGTCTTGTGTGCGGATTTGTCGACAAAAACAGGCGGCGAAGCTGCAAAACAAGAACAAAAGTGTACAGTACGCGTAGGAAGGTTTTCCAAAAGCGACGCTCCGAGTTCCAAGATAACACTGTCAACTCTAGTGCTCTTGGATGTATAAGCCCGTGAAATATTGTTGAATCGTTCTTTTAAATTCGAGCTTTTGTATCTTCAATGCTTACATTATTTTTCGATACCTTTTCGTAGAGCTGAAATATAAAGTGGTAGGCCTTGTTGTAAGGCATAAAGTAATAATTGGAAACAGTAGCTGGATCATGCACATTGGATAGCAAACATTCATTCAACTTTTTCATAATTTCCTAATGCATAAAAAGCTTCCTAGAGATCATACATTCAGCATTACCGAGACACCTTACGTTCCTAAGCAAATTACCCAATCGAAAGTATTTTGAAAATACAAAAAAAAAAATCGGACAAGAGTACTGCAGCGCGGGTTAATCAATCCACCCTGCATCCACAAACTCTTTGAGGACACGTTCTGCACAGGCGCCAACGTATTAAAATTACTGCTAGGACTTAATTTTTAAGCACGCGAAACTCCAAGGAACAGCAATTAGGTGCATCAAAACTGGGTATGATGAAATAAAACTTGGAAATGGCTTTAATATATGCGGACGCAGCTCAGTAACCGCGCCAGCCAGACTCATTTCTCACGGCGCCTTTCAAAATATACGGAGCGATGCTAGATTTCGAAACCACTGCGTTGCACCCTTGGTGCACATGACGGAGCCGACAGGACGTGAACATCAGTCTGATTGACAACACCAGAAAGTAATTTAACTTGTTTTGAGAGAAGACGACCGGAAAACAAGAACAAAAAAACAACCGCCGACAGCGTTGTCGATTGCGTGCTTTCATTTCGCATGCACCGGTGTAAAAAAAAGATTAACGACAGTGCGTATTTCATGCATCACATCATTAAGAGCCGAAGAAGGCGGGCGGCACGTCTTGCGGAAGCGCTATGAGAGTAACATGGCTCCTCTTGTTTTTACCTCGAAGAAACTGAGCCTTCAAAGTGTAATTTGTGCTGAAGAGGAGAGCAGGAGCTAAAAACTAAACATAGCTCTTCTTCGACACTCATATTTCCGTGCAGTCCTCAGAAAACAAGCAGCGAAAGCTCAAATAAAAATTCCGACAACAGGCGATGAAAAGAAATCGAACGTGTCCGGCTCTTCTCTACTCAAATGTAACTCCTGATGTTCAGCGATGCGAAGAAGCTACAAAGTCACCGCAGCGGTGACCTATAAAGGTCTGCGCATCTTCATCCCATGCGGAGGTGCAGGGCTCGATCCCTGTGCCGCCTAATGGTTCTACAGCGGGTGTTCGCTTGGCCGTACATGTGCTTGGCTTATCTCGGAGCGAGTGGGCTGAAATGATTGGAGAAATGCGCCTCTGACTCTACCTGCGGTAAACTATATCTTTTTTTCCTTGGTTTTGGCGAAGGGCGTCTCCATGCCAATAGAATCCACCATCTTCTTCACGCGAAGCAGGCACCAAGAGCGGATATAGAGAGCATGAAGATACAGCTGCCCATCGAAGCACATTCATAGGAGGAGTATAGTGCGCGGGCTGGCGCAGCCTGCTGAGACGACTGAGACGACAAGCAGAGCAGAGCTTCGTGTGTATCAGGCCTGCAGTGTGTGATATATGTAAAACTGGGAGGCGCAAAGTACCGACACGAAGCCGTGTCTGCCAGTAGTTCGAGTACCAGCACATCGCGTGCACCAGCACGACACGCTCGTCTTCATGGAGCAGCGAGTCACTACAAGCGCGTAGGCGTATTCGTTTAAAACTCGGTTATTGGTGACCCGTACGCGTGCGTGCGTGCGTGCGTGTGCGTGTGCGTGCGTGTGCGTGTGCGTGTGTGTGTGTGTGTGTGTGTGTGTGTGTGTGTGTGTGTGTGTGTGTGTGTGTGTGTGTGTGTGTGTGTGTGTGTGCGCGCGTGTGTGTGTGTGTGTGTGTGTGTGTGTGCGCGTGTGTGCGTGCGTGCGTGCGTGCGTGTGCACGCGCGCGCGCGAGCGTGCATGCGTTGCGCTCTTCTGCATTCCTTTAGAAGCCATTTTCCAGTACGCGCATCTGTTTTTCATGAACATATGCAAATATATTAATCACCTGCGTTTACACTAGCAAATCATTTACCTTGTTTCGTGCTAGACCGTTTCTGAAAGAAATCAGTGTGTGACACAACCCTCCAAAGCTCGCTTTAGACATTCCAGCGCGCAAGAGTGATGTGGTGCTACATCTCAGGGTTGACTTCCATCTCTGGTGCACGGTATTAGAGAGCTGCTGTGGATAAATATAAAGAAAGAGACTTAAGGCTCTTCTGTTGAAAAGAACATTAGCTAGCAGTCATCAGAGTCGTCATTCCGGTAAGCAGAAACGTAAAGAGGGGAAAAGAAACGGCACACCATATGATACGTGCTACTAAAAATAGTAAGGAAAAGAAGCGGATGCAAGCGCAGTATGAAATATGAATCGCCGGTTGTTCGCTTAGCGAAGCGAAGTATTTGTTAACAACCGAGTGCTTTCTAAGTTGAAGTTGTAGGTTGAGAAAGAGCAGAAAGAAATCGGAGAGAAATATTCTGCTGCCGTGTGAATCAAGGCACGCGGGCGGCATAGAAGCAGAAGCTGTGAAAACTTTTGCGAAGACGCGTAGCGCGACCAACGCAAATTAATTTCCCGGGCAGAAGGGTGAAAGAGTGGGTTTGTATACGCATCAGTTATTCCCATATAAATGGCGACGGTGGCAGCTGCTTCCCTGTTCCGTGCGTGTTTCGTGCTGTGCGAGACAATGACATGCTGAGAAGGCAATAAACTCCTCTAAGTGAACGTTCTGTTAGGCGACTCTCTCGCATCGTGTACCTCCAGCGATCGCTGGAGGAGCGAGGAATAGCGATAAAAACATTCAAATTTTTTTAGAGCACATTGCCCTAAAGGGGCAGCGGTAACATATAGTAATTGAAATCGTTGGCTCAGACGGAGCAGTTGCTGACATACCACGGTACGGCTAATCCCTAAAGCACACAAACACCACCAACAGCACCAGCACATATTGCGCTCCGTCTCTCTATTTTGATGCAGGAATACATTTAATATCGGCGCTCACAGTTTTTGGCATCCCCAAATCGCAGATTTATGTCGAACACAAATATTACTGTATGAACTAGGCTGCAGTTTAACTGAACCATTCGGCTGAATGCCGCTGCTGTGCTTGCTTAGTTGCAAAGCAAAGCAAGAAAGACTTCGACCGAGCAAGGACCACTAAACAGTCACAGCAGCAGCGTCACGCTTCTCTTTCTTCTTTTTCCTCTTGAACCTTTTTAAACATGGCACATACCCACATGGTAGGATTGGCCAAGGTCTCTCTTTTGACTTGGCTTGGCTCTTGACTTAGCTCTTGGCTTGTTTTGCCTTGAATTGTCTTTGCATACCAGAATGCCAACACTGCGCATAAACTGCGGAACCTATTGCGACGTCTCGCTGGCATATCTCGCGAACACATCTCGCGGAATCTCATGGACACCTGCGATATATTCACCATGAACGTAGACAGACTTTCGCCTTAAAACGATGTCACACCATTACCCCTTTCCCTATTCCTAACCAGTGGAAGGCCGCCCTCCTAAACGAACACCCTGAAGGCCGAAACCTGTTCGTATACGGAGCCGCCGTAGTAAATTCCACCAGTAAAATCGTGGAAACTTAGGATTCATGAAAACTAGATTTGGTGGATTAATATTCTCGAGAACGCTTCTGTTACTCGATCAACTTAGACCGGTGCCGGAAGCAACGACTATCTTCAGCTAAACAAGGGCTCCGTGTTGAACGCACAGTACCCGTTCTCGTCGTGAAACAACCGCTGGTGCAGGTTACATTAAATTTCAGAGCACCTAGGCCTATAAAGTGACGAGATATGGCGACAAAAGCGCCAAAGGGGAAGTAATAACAAAAAAGAAAAAACACGTTCTCTTTTTGAAAATTTTAAGCAGTGAAACAGCTGAGACTGAGCCTTAAATATGGTCACAACAAAAACAAAACAGAAAAGTTCTCCGTAAGCTCTTTCAGTCGGATGCGTGGAAAGTTTATCACCCAGCAGGTCCTCGGTTCGAACCCTTGACAGCTCTTTAGTGCTTCATATACGCTTGGTAGATGAAGTTGCGACTGCCACTGTCCTTTTCCTGCTCTAAGAGAAAAAGCAGGTCGCGCGCGTTGACGCGTTTCATCCTCGGCCTGAACACGGGCGGCTGGACAGAAGCGGACACACCGGATGCGCCGGCCGCCGCCAGCGCATCGATCGTGGACAAGGGCCGTTTACGGGGCCCGATGGCAAGTAGAGCCGTCACGTTAGCCTCACGCTGCCTCGCTTCATCCTGCTCTGCCTTCTGCAGTTCGCGCGCTCGCTGCCTCAGCTTCAGCTGTTCGGGATCTTCGGACCGCGAACGGCTCCGCGCTGCCCTCAGCAACATCTCCCGCTCTTCTTCTTCGTGGCGCCGCGTCTCTGCCTTGTCGAGCTCCTCGAGGAAGCGCAGCTGCTGGCGCACGTCCTGCGTGGGTGCGCAGCGCGGGTTCCGGTACGGGTTTTCTTGGCGGTGCTCGGCAATCACGCTGAGCTTCTCGATGAGCGTCTTGAGCCGCTCCTGCGTTGCGTGAGACACGAGTGCCACCACGTCGTCCGGCACCTCTGCGATGCCGTGACGCGCGGCGATGGCGGCGATCCTCTTTCGAAGAGCTCCGGCGAAGAGGAAGTTCTCGTCCTTGCACGAGCGGTCGCGAGCCTCCGCACTGTTCGATGAAAGAACGCTCCTGCTCTCAGAGTCCACGTCAATTCCGCCCATGGCGACTACGTCGTTGATATCATCGTCAAGGACGGCCGGCGCTCGCTTCTCTTTGGCCTCCCTGCTGCCCGTTGCAGAGCTCTTTGGCGCCACGGGAGCTGGCACCTTGAAAGTGTGTAGGGCGGCAGCAGTGGACGGCAGGCCAGCTGTGAAAGAAGTAGGCTTGGCTAGGAGAAGGCTCTTGCCACCACTAGGAGCAACGAAGCGGGACGCGGGGCGCGCGGGTACGGCGTACCTCTGTTGCTGCGCAAGGAGACCGTGGAAGTTGAGAGGCGCCGTGAGGGCGTTTTGAGGCATAATCTGCATCTGTGCACCCGCAGAGCGCGGCATTACAGCTCTGTCCGCAGTGGTATTCTGCAGGCTGCGTGTTACGGACGAGGAAGGAGGTGGCATACAGATGGCGCTTCGCGGTGGCGGTCGGACGCCCTCGATGGTGAGCTCCTTCGTCAGAAGAGCATGTCTCAAGAAGGGAAGGCTCTTTCGTAGGAAAGGAATCAGGCACGGTTGTGGAGAGGAGTTGAGTTCTATCTCTAGCTGGTTGGTGAAGTCTTCGGGCTGAATAGTACCGTCGATCAGGGCTTGAATCAAACACCTGACATTTGTAGCCGTGAGGTCAGGCTGATCGCTGGCCAGGCGAATCAGAGTAGAGAGGAAGTTTTTGCACTTGTTTTTGGCTGTGTTTGGAGACATTTGGGAGGGGCTGCTTGCCGGCGCTTTACTGGTCGGCATCATGCCGCCCTGGACCTGCAGCTGTTGTCCAATGGGGATGTTGGGGGTGGGAACTATCTGGGCTCCTAAGGACTGTGGTGGCGGTATTCCCTGTGCTTGCGAGGTGCACACGATGCCTGGAGAACCGAGTGCCATGTTGGGATGCCTGTGTCTTATCGGCGCCGGCGCCGACGTGTACCTGGCCGGCATCGGTTGCAAGCGCCGGTGCTGCTGTGCAGGTTTTGGCAAGGCGGGCATTCGGAACAAGTGTTGGCCTCCGGGGCGTGAAGGTGTGACCGGCTGCATGGCGGCAGACTGCATGTTGACGACTTGCAGTTGGCCAGTATCGGTTTTTAACAGGACTGTGCCCCGCATCACACCTGTCTGTAACGGGACGGCATTCGGCTGGATAATGCTGGTCCGCTGGGGTGCCGGCCCTCTCGGCAGGATGGCCACTCGTGGTGGTTGCATTGCTGGAGGATCGAGCACTATCCTCGGTGCTAAAAGTCTCTGTCCAGATGGCATAGACTTGGGTGGATTCATGATGAGCTGTGTGAAAAACGAGGTACTTCCACTGAGAAGTGTCCCACAGGAGTCGGCCGCAACAAAGCGAAAGCGTCGCACCGTAAAAATATTCCTTGAAATCACTACGACTGCACTGCGCTGTTTAATCTGGGCAACACGTATATAAGCACAACTAAGCATGGTGCCTGATGCTACATAGACAAATCCCAAAAACATAAAGAGCAGTGGTAACCGAGAGGAATTACTGCAGTCATTTGCCTAATTAAGCCATTGTAGACTCGCGCTTGTCTAAATTTTGCAGCGTGGACTAACATGTTATGAACGGTGCACGCATAAAATTATTGCTATAGACTAAGCCCGGTAGTTATGTGCCGTTTTTTTGTTTGCTCAAGCGCATGACATGAGTACGGTACCAAGAGTCAGTAAACTCTTTGTAACTATGGCTCCTTTCCATCGCCACAGCTTGGCGAGCTGGGGATTAAAATACGTAAGCATTTACACAGTATTATAGCGACATACCTTCAGGACTGCTTGCTTGTCGCCACTTAAGTGCTAAAGAGGAGTTTCAGCCTTTATCCCCACCATGAGTTAAGGAAAGCGACAAAAAGAGCTTCCCAACTTGCTTAGTAAAGCCCATGAAAAGAAACGAGTGTAAGCCAATAAAATGGCACACGCAGGCGGTGGTAACGAAGAATCGCTTCGCTGTACTGCATACAGACCACAGAATACAGAATATGGCTGCCTTTTGTACGATGTAAAACTAACCGGACAAATTCAGTTCATGGTGCACAGAGTAGCGCGAAAACATGAACGGCAAAGGAAGAAAACAAACAATCAGCAGGTATCAGCTTACTCCGCCTTCTATTTTCAAAATCAACACAGGCTCAGCCTTCTTCGCCACTATGAGATGACAATTTTTCCTTAGCCTCAGTCATTTCCCTCGGCACCAAACGACAAACTCGGTTTTATACTTAAGGTGGTGGTAAAAACTCGAAGAAAACGAAGTGACCCTGACCAAAAGCCTATCCAGCGCAATTTCCCCTAGTCTGCTTCCGTAATTGACCCAACTGGCAAAAATGACGTCCTCACCTTTTCTCCGCTTTTGATGCAGTCCCTGACGAAGTGCTTGCAAAAGAGAACCAGTCACGAAAGTACCACAGTTCTTGCAGGAGACCGATCAAGCTTGAAGGCTTGCCGCACGAACCTTATGATGCGAAAAGCACTCGCACGCGTGTTCGGATCCGAAGCCAGGCGCGTGGTAGCACCAGCGCGTGAACATGCGGGCTAGCTTCGAAACACGTGGATGGAACGAATCTTTTTCTTCCACGGTGGGGACGACTCGTACTTCTTTCTTTTTTAAGGAAATGGGCTCCCGAGTGCGATGAAGCTGCTAAACGCAGTCTAATTTTCAAGGGAAGGCAAGTCGTAAATATTTCACGTCCCATTCTGGAGCACTCTTTTGTTCTTGCTTATTTTCTTTTTCAGAAGTGCCTAGCACTCCCGCCAGTGGCGAAGACCTTAGGGAGGTCTCTCCGCCAAGAAAAAGAAACAATCGCTGCAGCTCATGTTCCGCAAGATGAGAACGCAAGAATTCGGAATGAGAAGGAGACGGACTACGAAGAAGTATACACAGCCGACGCAAGCGAATCCTCCGTGGCAAAGGATCTGCTACCTCTTGCTCCCTGCCCCCCCCCCACCCCCCCCCCCTATCCCTCCGTCTCTACCTTCCCTTTCCGGCGTTCCTGCTCGCTCCTCTCGCTTTCGGGGCTCCAGAACCTCTCGTAATATACGAGCTGTGTTCTTGGAGGATAAACACCTTCATGTATCCGCGTAGCACACACAGATGAGCGCTGACAGTGCCACACCAGAGTTACGAGCTGCACCGGAGAGAGAGCAAGTCAGCTCGGAGGAAACACTGGGTGTAAAGTTTCGCGTTTTCCGTGCCTGCTGCCTGGTGGGGCCCAAGACGAAGTTAGACAACGCCATCTTGCCTGCGGGGGCAACGGCTCTTCTTCCATCGGCTGCTTCCAGTTCCCGTGCCAGCTTCCTCCCGGCACGCACTTTGGAGCACCACGTTCGGCTGCTGTATCAGTTTTCGTCTTTTTTCTTATTATTCCACAGAACTTGAGCGCGCGCGAGCGTGCCTGTGAGCGCGCGCGAAGTGATGGAGGAGAGATAACAGCACACAGAACAGGGAAAGAATCGTCGCATTGGATGGCTCCCCTTACTTTTACCACCAGGTGTTCCTCGAAGGGCACCGACATGACTATGGCTCAGCACTCACTGCTCCACTTTTGATCCGGACTACCCGCGTTCAATCCCGGAGGTGTTTAAACTTTAAACGGAATGTAATTAAGCGTACAATGGGTCCGTGCATTGCGCTGTCAGTTGCACGTTGAAAAGCCCTGTGCGGTCGCAATTACCCGGCGTTAATTGCCCGAGTCACTTTGTTACGTTAAACGTCATGAACCAAGTCCGCACCGTTTAGTACATCTGAGGTCCTTAATAATGTGCATAGAGGAAGCAAGGCAAAGCACACCACAATTGCGCCTATTTCCACACGCTTCCTTTCATCCTCCCTATTTGTCAGGTACAGTTTAAATGTCAACCAATAGTGTGGGAAATAGCGTGCACCTCCAATTCACCTGCACTGAACGGAGCTCCCCTGCCGAGAGTCTGTCCCGTGACCGCTGCCACTCGCCGTATTGCCTAAGTAGCGAACGCGTTCGGCTGCTGAGCCGGAGATGTAAGAGTTAAACTTCGGCCGAACTCGCCGGAGTGACGCAGTGGCTAGTCTGCCCTGCTTCTGAACCCTAGGATGCAGTTCAATTACTGCAGCGAAGACCACACTTCGATATAAGGGAAATGCGGAAACAGCACTCGTGCTGTACTTTTTTACAGTCAACGTTAAAGAACCCCTTATTGTATTGTATTGTATTGTATTGTATTGCATTGTACTGTATTGTATTGTATTTGCATTGCATTACATTGCGTTGCATTGCAATGGGTTTTATGCAACATAGGCAAGTAATGTCATCATGCGACAAACACAGGGCTGAGTGTGCGTTAAAAAAATTTTTCTTTTGAGTGTGTGTTAAAAAATTTTTCTTCACAGAAATGTTAGAGTTTGCTTACAAGGTTGACTCATTTGAAGAAAAAAAAAGAGAAAACACGAAAATTCGACAAGAAAATTTTTCCCCAACATAAGGCTTGAATGGAGTGGGATGTGAACATTGCAGAGACATTCCACGCCAACTGATCCAAGTTGAGCGATGAACCATCTTCGATCTCCTTGTAAAAAGTTACGGCTGATCAAATTATCACGAATAAAAATGTCCCAACTTATTTTTGTGAAAAAAAAATTGTTTATCTCCCATTGCCGCCATCTTAAATTTACAAGCGGTAGCAAATCCTAGTCGCTGAATAAATTGTAAAAAATAGGCATTTACACGCATGCCTACGAAGCTTTTTTTCCTACATTTGCAAGATGTGACACTCATTAAAGAAACAAAGTATTTATTGTATTATTCTTTAAATAAAAATGCGGAAGTAGACGCATTACAATGTATATTCCAACATTTGTATTACAATAAACGTTCAACTAGTATTCAATTCAACTGTTTTTTTTTTTGTTGTTGTTGTTGTTGTTTTTTCAAGTTGTCAAAAAGGCAACGAATGTAATAAGACTATTCCAAGGATAAAAAAACGTGTGGTGTCTAAGGAAAAAATATGATTTTCAGAAAATTTACGTTTTCAGCCATATTCAGCCGTCGGTTGCATAGTGAAGTGCTCCTAGTAAAAATTAGTAATCAATTCAACTGTTTTTTTTTTTTTTGTTGTTGTTGTTGTTGTTTTTTTTTTCAAGTTGTCAAAAAGGCAACGAATATAATAAAATTATTCCAAGGATCAAAAAAATGTGTGGTGTTTAAGGAAAAAATATGATTTTCAGAAAATTTACGTTTTCAGCCGTATTCAGCCGTCGGTAGCATAGTGAAGTGCTCCTAGTAAAAATATCAAAGATAGTAAGTTGAACATTACCAATCACGTTTATTTCTAAAATTTAATTGAAGTACTTTTTGTTTGAAGCGAAATAATAGTTTTGCAGATTCAGTCCTTGCAATATCGGCGGTACTCCGTGCTTGCTCTTCACCGCAGTGAACGCTACAGCCGACGTCGAGGAAGCAAATACGTAAGGCCGCGTGGTACTCGCAGTGCATTCGCATTGTATTTGGCTGTCTAAATGTCCCACTTTAAACATCCAGTCGTTGAGTGCGCCGTATGTTTCACGCGCACTTTTGAAAGAGATAAAGGCTTGATGTGGGGAAACCCGCGTATCCCTTTCAAAGGTAGCCCTCTTGAAAATAACTCAAAAAGGTCACCTTCATTTTCTTGAATAACTTCTTCGATCACCCAGAGGACTACGATACTTTTGATAGCTTCCTCCGGCCATGTGACCAGCTTATAATGAGTCAGTATTTATTTTTATATGGCATCTGAATACCTCTCTTGCTGAAGCATTTCATTATTCCCCCCATATCGTCGCAATCAGTTTTGTCATGAGAGATAGCAAGAAATTCCAATTCGACTGGCAAATTGAATCATGGCAGGGCAGGTTTATGACCTAATTTGTTTTTTTTTTTGTTTTTGTGTGTGTGTGTGTGTGTGTGTGTGTGTGTGTGTGTGTGTGTGTGTGTGTGTGTGTGTGTGCGTGCGTGTGCGTGTGCGTGCGTGTGCGTGTGTGTGCGTGCGTGTGCGTGCGTGTGTGTGTGTGTGTGTGTGTGTGTGTGTGTGTGTGTGTGTGTGTGTGTGTGTGTGTGTGTGTGTGTGTGTGTGTGTGTGTGTGTGTGTGTGTGTGTGTGTGTGTGTGTGTGTGTGTGTGTGTGTGTGTGTGTGTGTGTGTGTGTGTGTGTGTGTGTGTGTGTGTGTGTGTGTGTGTGTGTGTGTGTGTGTGTGTGTGTGTGTGTGTGTGTGTGTGTGTGTGTGTGTGTGTGTGTGTGTGTGTGTGTGTGTGTGTGTGTGTGTGTGTGTGTGTGTGTGTGTGTGTGTGTGTGTGTGTGTGTGTGTGTGTGTGTGTGTGTGTGTGTGTGTGTGTGTGTGTGTGTGTGTGTGTGTGTGTGTGTGTGTGTGTGTGTGTGTGTGTGTGTGTGTGTGTGTGTGTGTGTGTGTGTGTGTGTGTGTGTGTGTGTGTGTGTGTGTGTGTGTGTGTGTGTGTGTGTGTGTGTGTGTGTGTGTGTGTGTGTGTGTGTGTGTGTGTGTGTGTGTGTGTGTTGAGAGGGGACGCCGTCGGAAAAGTGATGAATTTTCTTAACTTCTGGAAGATCAGTTTTCAACAGTTATCAGCTGTTTACATATATAAGAACGATGAGATCGCCAACTGAGGCCATCCACAATCCAAAACGATACCCATATATCTCACCATTTCAACATAAGGAACCGGCGAACAATAACGAGAAATGCAACTTGATGAATGCAACTTTAAAGGAGCATCTAAGTTTAGACTCTTGGGAAGTTTTCTAAAACATACAAGTTATGTCGTTTTGTTATTTATACTGAGGAAATTTGAATCATACCAGTCTATTTCAGCAGTGGAGGCTTTTTGAAGTATCTCTACACAGGCATATGATATTCAATATGGCGGGAAATGAGAAGTATGTCATCTGCATATTGATACAGCCTACAGGAGATGATACTATGCGAGAAGTCATTGACAAACAAGTTAAACAACAAGGGTGAAAGGAATACAGGAACAGTTAAACTGCGGAACACCGCAGTTTAACTGTATAGGAAGCTTGTACTTTCTCCTATACAAACTGAGGATGATGGCTCAGGTAACTTTTCAAAACGACAAAGAAATAACATCGCAAGCCGAAGATATAGAATTTTCAAAGCAACATTTCATGGTCTATTGAGTCAAATGCTCTTTAGACATCTAGGAAGAGCCCACAAGCTATCTGATTAAGTTCGAGGGTAGTGTGCAAGTAGTCCGAGACGTCTTTCAACAGACACTGTGTGCCTTTGCCTATACCACGAAATCGTACTGACTGTCAGAAATAATGTCATCTGTGTTCACGAAATTCTGCACAAACCTGAATGCGTGTTTTTCTAATATTTGCGCCAGAAAAGTCTGCACAGATATTGGTCGGTAGTTATGAATTTCTGAGAGATCGCCCTCTTTGGGCACAGGGGTCACTCTTGCGAGCTTCATAGTGAAGTATGGGCAAAATAAAGGGAAGAGATAACACCATGCCGTTGGTGTTCCCCTCAAGCCGATGGTGTACGGCCCGTGTTCCGCATTCTGTATGCGTATGTAGGCTTTGAAGTCTGTAAGGAATTGCCGTGAGTAACTGAACGTTTTGTGGCCACAGTTGGTGATGTGACAGAGGTGGTGGAGGATTACGTCGTGCTTGACATTATGTAATGAGCCTTTAAGTTGGGATTTTAAATGTCGTAATGATGGTATTCATTATACACACCAGCACATCCTTCAGGGCTTCATAATTTCTAAAAACATCATCCATTCGAACGCCATCTATGCCAGCGGATTTTCTTTTTTGAATGATCGTAATAGGGTATCCAGCAAATCATTATCGTTCATATCGGGTAGAGACGCAGACTCGGAGAATGCGACTTCATGCATGCGTGGCGAAGAAGAAGCACTGAAGGATTTCTGGCTGTGCAATGATTTCATTCAATAACTTTTGTGATCTTAAATATTTTGTTTTTGTTTAGTTGTCAATTACTTTAATACACTAATTCAGTTTGTGTAGGACATTTGGCAGTCCACACTGAACCCTGGCCAATCCCCCTTCGTGGATATGTGCCAAATATCAAGGAAGAAGAAGAAGAAGACGAGAAATACAGGTTAATACGATCAGCAAGACACTTGTCTGCAGGCCCAAACTTTAGCTTACTCACCCTTCTCGATTCACGAGGCTTGCAACCACGCAGGTCATTTTCAAGCGACCACGTATTAGCCGAGTCGTTTCTGGAATAAAAAAAAAATCTGTCTAGTAAAGGTAACTTTTGGCTAGCCGATCGAGATAGTAATGCGGCTCTATCTCTTGCAGCTCTGGATCCATTTCTTAGTGCTGTATTTTGGGGACACCGCCTGCATCGCTGTCAAAGAATATCTGTGTATTGCTGCGAGCACATCTGCATGCAACATCTGAGGTCATGATTGCGTCTCTTTTATTTGAACATTTATTTTGGAAGCTAATATTTTGGAATAATAATAATAATAATAATAATAATAATAATAATAATAATAATAATAATAATAATAATAATAATAATAATAATAATAATAATAATAATAATAATAATAATAATAATAATAATAATAATAATAATAATTTAATATAACGTACGCGGGAACAACCACGTGGTCTTGGTACTTCAGCGCAAATAAGCATAAAAAATCCACAAAAACAATTTCGCAATATAGGCATAGAAGACAAATGCAGAACGAAATAACACAAAGAGCGGAATTTAGACTGAAAGTAGTATCGGGGACAATTAGATTGATGAGGCGC